>NW_010157875.1:0-28176 GCF_000695765.1 Mesitornis unicolor
ATATATATTTAAAAAAGATAATTACAAAGAGCCCGAAATACGAGAGTTGATTTATCAAATACTCCTTTCCAGTAGCTTGCTTTCATCAGTTAACTAGGTGCTCTTGGCTTTGATTCCTCTCTGCTAGAGTTTTGTTTTCATAGTGATCACTGGAGGTGGTATTTCTATAATATGTAGAGTTCAAAAGTCTGACAAAATGAACTAAGATAGTACTGGAAGAGTGAGCTTTGAACCATACTTTTATGATAAATTTAATGTAAATACTTGCATGAAGTCTTAACAATCCTTGCAAATGGATCTAATGGCCGTCCTCGGCTACAGATTTTACTGTACATCATGCACTACCTTGATCCTTCCTTGTGACACGTAACAGAAAATTAACTCTAGTTGTAGTCTTGTTTGACTTGGTTCCCCATAATTATTTACAAAAGCCCATGAAGATGTAGTTCTTCTCTCCATCAGACTGTGTACAACTTGCAGGAACAGTAATATGCATGCAGTCTGCTGCAGCTGAAAAATCAGTTATGTACGAGTGTTGTGGGCGTTCATGGTGTGGTTGTGGAAGAGCTGAGCCAAAGGAGGTTCCTTCAAGAGGAGGAGATAGAGGTTCTTTGTCAGACAGGAGAACACAGTGGAGTTTGGAAGGCAGAAAGTGAGAGCATACTTCATCCCCGATCACTGTGTGCAAAACCTAACGGAAGGAGGATAAACAAGGCTGATTAGGAGTGAATGCAGAAGTCTTAAACATAATGTTATATAGGATTAGAGGAACATAAGTGAGGATGACTGCATATGCCCATCATATCTCCTGCCTTCCTTACTGGCACCCATCACCAGATTTTTGTAGCCTAGTCTAGCATTTGGCAACAGATCTCCTAGCTTTCAATTGTTACATTTCCTTACTTGTAGTTACAACACTTAAGTAAAATGAATAACTTAACTAGTCCTGCTGCCTATATGCACTTGATAAATTTGCCATATAGATATTGTTCTATTATAATTTGGAGGAGAAGTGATGTGCCATAAAATATTTTTGTATGGAGGTTGGTCATGTAGCGAAAGTATTCAGGAAATCTTTTTGTAGTGGGTGATAAGCCAGAAGATGTGAATCTGCTAAAATGAATATGCTGTGTTTGATCTTAAAAGTGCAAGCAAATTGTGATTGCAGATAATTATGCTGAAATAAATGTAAATATAATTTGTGTTCTCAGAAGTATGTGTTTCGTTTCAGATAAAGGACATTCTCTCTAAAGTTCAGAATAACCATGTGGGGAAATCACTGCTAACAAAACCTCTGAATTCTGACCAAGTGGTAAAAAAAAGTCTCTCTGTTTCTTTTTTGTATTTAACAGAATGGTCAAGATCAATACATACAGCTTCATCTAACTTTGTCCATTTTACAGTCACTCTTCTATTGCAAAGTACTAATACTAAAATTCAACTGCTAAATATTAACAATGCTAGTCAGATACATCCAGAATTAATGTTATAAAGCAGACTTTGTGTTGATTCATCTGCTTACTAACTTCCAAAGTATTTTATTTGTACACACTACTGTAGCACTACATGGATGCACCCCCAATTTTGTGTAGTTTATAGTGGTCACCTGAGGATAGACATCTTAGTTGCTGAATGGGCTTAACTTTAAGTTGACTTCTATGAAGTTATAGAGTTGAATGTTTGGATTTTTTGTTGTAAAACTGCAGGAAAGATTGGAAAAAATCAATGATGCTCTTCGCAGCGAGTATGAATGTCGCCGACGTATGTTAATGAAGAGGCTGGATGTGACAGTGCAGTCTTTTGGCTGGTCTGACAGAGCAAAGGTAAGCTTGCTGTGTTTTTTGCTTCCTGTAGGTGGGAGTCTGCTACAATTCCCCAGGTCTCTCTGCCGAATGTACATGCTGTGTAAATACTCTTCCAGTACTGTTGTTGTCTTTCCAGCCAGTTTTTTTTTCCACATTGTAAAATCCAGGTCTCAGATACTGAGGAAGAGGAAGGATTTGACCAGATGGCACAATCCATCCTCTGTGACTATCTCTAGCTTCACAGTTATAGACTAGCATCCTCTGTTGGGGTTTCTCACTTCAATGAGTTCATATCTCCTCTTTTGCTTTCCTATATCCACCCCCCTCCAACAAGTAACCTAGGAGGGAACCTCAGCATTTCTCGTGCAAGAGGAATTCAAACACTGGGCCTTAATGTAGATTAAGTTTCTAAGTTTCAGCATCCATTAAACATAACCAGCTGCATTTTTTCTACAATAGCTCCATCACTATGAAGAGAATCAGTTAACAACTGGCTCTATATTTTGTAAGATAACCTAGATTTTCAGACATTACACCCTGTGCTCAAATTGAAACTTAATGAGACCAATGCATGGTTTACAGTGAGTTTGTGTTTTTTATGCCAAGCAAGTGAGCTGTGTTTGATTTTATCATTTAGGTAAAAACAGATGACATAGCACGAATTTATCAGCCCAAGCGTTATGCATTATCTCCAAAGTCAACTATTACATTAGCTCACCTTCTTGCTGCTCGGGAAGATTTATCAAAGATCATAAGAACAAGTAGTGGATCAACACGGGAAAACACAGTGTGTGCTATCAACAAGGTACCGCTTTTTCTTTCTGGGATGTGCTAAAATACAGTAGGATGAACCAGCAGTCTAGATGAGAAGGAACAGCATGTCGGGCGTGGTGTACGTGTATGTGTGTGTGTGTGTGTGTGTAAATGACCTCTTGAGTTCAGAGGAGCTGTGCACCTCAGGTTAAGGATACGTCTGAAGTCTTTCTGGTATCAGTTCCTGGGCTGCCTGTTGCCAGGATTATGTTGTTCAGTTCATCATAAACCAGACTCTATTTATCAGTATGTTAAAAATCATCATAATTTCTGTGGAAGTGTCATTTTGCTGCAAAGTACCATTACTTGGTTAGGCTACAGTAATAAATCAACACTGTACTGCTTTCTTGTGTATGATGAGGCTGACTTGTGAGTAATGACATTAGTTTCACCATTCAAATAGTGACTAAGCATGTTTTTATGAATATTTACACATTTTTCTAAAGTGTCTCATTTAGGTACCCTTTAATATGTTCTGATCCCAAAAATTCCGAAATTTCTTAATTATTGTGGGACCTTAGGGAAAGGTCTTGGTTTGTTTGTTTTTCTCTTGAGAGGACTTTAACTGGAGTGCCTGGGTGCCTGGGTCTGTCCAGAGTTTGTTAACATTCATCGCACAGAGGGCTTAAGTTTTAAGGAAATAAGAAACCTACAACCTGCTTGGATACCACTTTGTTTTGTGTAACCTTGTCCAGTACAGTCTCCCTTTTTGTACACCAAGTAATATCCACCAAAGTCAAGATCCCTTTTTAATTCTTTTCTTGGCAAGTTACAAGCACAGGAAATGGGGATTCTGCTGTCAAGCTCCACACCATTTCCCATGAAGAGCAGGCAGCATGTCTTCGTCCATAGGAGAAGAACCCTGTGTGCCTTCAAGTTGTTATTACTGCTTTTTTAAACTAATAATGACTTGTTTTCCATGTAGGTTCTGATGGGGAGAGTCCCTGACCGTGGAGGCAGACCAACAGAGATTGAACCACCTCCTCCCGAAATGCCTCCTTGGCAAAAGAGACAAGAAGGTGGTGGAAGAGGTGGCTGGGGAGGTGGGGGTGGTGGTGGAAGGGGCAACTGGGGTGGTGGAGGGGGTAGAGGAGGAGGAGGTGGTTTTGGAGGTGGAGGTTTCAGAGGTGGTGGAAGAGGTGGAGGTGGCTTCCAAGGTGGGAGGGGAGATTATGGGGGTAGGGGAGATTATGGGGGCAGAGGAGGTTACAGGGACAGGGGAGGCTATGGTGATCCGTATGGTGGACGAGGAGGGGGAGGGTACCGAAGATACTAAAATACTGTAAATAATAACAGAGTAACTGGCAAAATAGAGTGGTGGTGTTCACTGGTATCACAGGTTTAGAGATGTTAACTTTAGGTTAGAATTAAGTATGACCATTTGAATCACTGCGTTAGATCAACTGATGTTGTCATTGAGTTCTTTTAGTTAACAGAACTTTTATACTAAAACGTGATGACTGAAGTCCTTGTTTTTCATACTGCTCATGTGTGTTTTTTTTAGTATGTCATTTTATTTAAAATAAGCTTCAGAAAACTGAATAAAAGACTTTCTAAACAAACACAAAATACATTAATTGATGTTTGGGCCTCTCTAATTATTGCATGTTGCATGTCCACTCCCCTGCTCCAAAATGCTCAGTAGAAAAAAACAGATTAGGCCTAAGAACCAGATGGAAACACTTTAAAAGACTCTGGAATGCTGCTCTCAGGGTTTTGCTCTTCATGCAGTTTTCAGGTGGGACGCATAAACAGATGTTAATGTCAAATGTTAAAATCTGTAAGGCTTTGGTCAAAATTATTTAATTAGGTTTCTTATTCTTCCAGAACTTCATGAAAAAGTAACGTTCTGAATTAATACTCTATGGGAACTGATCAAATTAGGTTGTTTTGTGTGTTGATAAATAAATCTGAGACTATTTGAAAATTGGACCATGTACAACTCTGAATCATGGTGAGGTTTAATAGTGTCTGTTTTCTTGTTTTTCATTTTATTGGTGTTTCATAAAAATATTTTAAGATCAGATTGGGCAGGAAACTTCTGCAGCCATCATGTCTGGTAAGAATTCATTTATATGTTCCTTCTGAATCCGCCTTGAGACATAAAGGTTGAAAAAGCTGAGCTTCTTGAGAAAGAACATACCGATATCTTCTATATTTTTCTCTCTCCTCTGCCTGGGATATGTTTGGGAATCGCCAGCTGCCCAGCCAGTAAGACCTCCCATACAGCAGTTGCCCTTCCTGAATGACTTCTCTCTTACTCTGCCAACCAATTGGTCTGATAACCCAAGAGAAACTGTCCTGATGTGGTATGAGTGCCTTCTCCTTCACAGTGTGGCTGTAAATACATGTAGATGAGAATTAAATTTAGAGCTGTCAAAGACGATAATTTCTGTTGTCCAGCATCTTGTAGATCTCCTTCCCTGCTGTGAGGCCGCTCCTGAGTGCAGAGGTGGGACAGGGAGAAGATGTGTCCTTGGAGTATACACTGATGGCAGTATTCATCAGGGTCAGGTTGCTACAGAGAGATTTGGGAAGGCGTCTGATAAACCCTGGGGTGTCTAATGATGGCATAGCACAGAAACCTTAAAGCACTTTGAGTGTGTAGCTGTAGGCTTAACAGCAGGTTGAACTTCAGGACTTGATTTTGGGTTTATGTTCCAGAGTTACGAGCTCTTTCTGCACACATTTCCTATTGGTGTCTGTACTTGGTATGCTTTAAAGGTGTTACTTTACTTGTAGGAACTGTAGAGAGAGAGAAAAAGTTAGTCACAAAGTCCAAGTCATGTGCACCATGTAGCTGCATGCCTGGAAGCATGAAAATCAGCACTGGGTGAGTTGGCAAGCACTGAGCGAGGTGGCCACCATCACTAGATCCATATCTGGTGTTATCTGGATGCCTGCAGGAGTGTGTGATGAGGCTGAGGCCTCATGGTCCCAGTCCCCCATTTCTTTCTGCCCCAAGCAAAGGAGCCATTACCTCTACCCATGTAGCTGTGAATTAACGGACTTTGTGACATTAACATCACTGACAATGTTGTCTATAGTCATCCCCACCCGCATGTATGCCCTGGTGATGTAATGCAGAGATTTGAGTAGTAAGACAAACACTCCAGGTGGTCTGATCCACTCAGGCACCCTCCTGCCTGCTGCCACATACATCAGGGGATAAAAACCCTAAGATTCATGCTAAAGAGGGGGAATTACTTCTCCAGCCATGGAGTGATGAGAACCTTCCCCCTTGGTCGGAATGCTGGCCCAGGTAACTTACGTGGGAGGCCTTATCTGGGGGGACAAGATGAACTCTGAACCATACCAATGACTGGACAGATTGACGAATTCGCTCCCTCTCCATCCCCACCACTCGGGTCACCTCGTGGGTAAGATTATTTACCTCCGCTAACACTGAGTGATATATTTTCTCTTCAGGTTCATATTCCCTGAGTGTATTTCATATTTTCTCCTCGGGTTCATTTCTAGGCTTCCCTGGGTGTATTGGTTTTGCTCCGCTGTATTTCTGTTCAAACGGGCTTGTCTATTTGCCAGGGGCCAGGCTCACTGTGGGCAAGTTGGTGGTGGTGGTGGTGTTTGTGTTTCATAGTGCATTGTTGGTGGTATTATATCAGTTATACAACCTTTACTGTACCTGTAGCTTTTAGTTTATCACCGGCAATCCAAAAGAACCTGTAAATGTTGCTGTAAATAAACGATTACTGTTGGTTTCCCGATTTGCGTCTGTCACATATTCGGTGCTGGCCTCACAAGACCGGATTTATTCTCCCCGTTTTCACAACAGGAACACGTGCATCATGTCCTGTTTCATAGGCAACTTTATGCATGAATGCAAAGCATCATGTTTAAAAATCCAATTATTACCTCTTTCAGAAGCCTGTGTCAGATTTTTATTAATTAGCCATCACCAACCTTTTCATTTGAACTTTTAATCTAGATAAACTTCAGAAGCTTCTCTCCTGTTATTTCCTCTCTGATCATAAGCTTGCTTGAGAATACTGCTTATGATGTGATGGATGGGTCCTTACCCATACTTTAGGTCCCAGCAGGTGGCTAATGAAAAAGGGCAGGAGTTTTCCTTGCTGGAATATGTTAGCTTGGATGTGAACTCTTGCAAGAGTAATGGCTTAACTTCACCCAACTGCTAACAACACAGTTCCTTTGCTAGGTTTTGTGTACGCGCCTTTCTGGCCTAAGCCATTGTCAGCCTCTGCTGTCACTTTTGAGGGACCGTTACGGCTCGCAGGGAAGCACAGTACTGTTTTCCTTGCTTTTTGATTTTGGCCTGATGCTCTGGAATAGCTCACAGATTGGTGACTTACCGAGTGAGACCGCTGGCCTTGGAGGGGAAGTGTTGGACAGCAAAGGAATGGATAGGGTGGCTTTGAACAACCAGAGCCTTAACACAGAATTCTGTTTGCTCATCCCAGTGATATTTTTTGCTGCAAGTAATTTCTGAACAGCAGTCCAGCATTTAGCTTCACCAAGGAAATACGCTAGGAAAACCAGATGGCTTATCTATGCAGGAAGGTTTCATCAGTCTTAAGATGCAGAGTGGCACGGGTTTAGTTGAGCCCTTGTAGCCGCGGATGTGCCGTGGTGCTTTTGCACGCATCAGCTTATCCTGGTCCTGGCAGGTAGGGCAGTTCTGAATGAAGTGAGCCATCAGGTGAACCAGCTGCGTGCCCATGTGTAATTCTAACACTTAAATTGTTTCATATTATATTTCAATTAGATTTATGTAGACCATGTAAAAGATGGAAGGTTAAATAGGTTGGAGATTTTGGGTTTTAATTTGGCTATTTCAGTTCTTCTGAAGTGATTCCAAAATGTGAAGCCAGTAGTTAAAAACTGAAGTAAGCACCACCGTGTTTCATAGCAGTATCCTTTTCTGACCGCTGTTGTCAGAACTGATGCTTTTAATTTATCAAAAGATGCAATAATACCCTAAAAATAATTAAGTTAAACCTCTTCTCAAATTTTGTATGTTTGTCTTGAAAAAAAGCATTTTCAACAATTCTGTTGTAAGTAAAAGACTTCGATACTCATGTTTGTGAGCGTTGTGGTGTTTATTCACACTTTGTGAGTATCTACCTGAATATTCACATAATCACAAAATCACACAGAATTGCTCGGTTGGAAAAGACCTCTGAGATCATCATGTCCAACCGCTCCTGTCTACCCCCTAAACCATATCCTTAAGTACCTCGTCTACCCGCTCTTTAAATACATCCAGGGATGGTGACTCCACCACCTCCCTGGGCAGCCTGTTCCAGCTTCTGACGACCCTCTCAGTAAAGAACTTCCTCCTTTAACCTGAACCTCCCTTGGCACAGCTTGGTGCCATTTCCCCTTGTTCTATCCCCCATCACCTGGGAGAAGAGACCAGCACCCACCTCTCTACGACCTCCCTTGAGGTAGTTGTAGGTGGTGATGAGGTCTCCCCTCAGCCTTCTCTTCTCCAGGCTAAACAACCCCAGTTCCCTCAGGCGCTCCTCATCAGGCTTGTTCTCCAGAGCCCTCACCATCCTTGTGGCTCTTCTCTGAACACGCTCCAGAATCTCAACATCCTTCTTCTAGTGAGGGGCCCAGAACTGAACACAGGACTCGAGGTGCGGCCTCACCAGTGCTGAGTAGAGGGGGATGATCACCTCCCTGGACCTGCTGGTCACGCTGTTTTTAATACAGGCCAAGATGCCATTGGCTTTTCTGGCCACGTGGGCACAGTGCTGGCTCATGTTAAGCCAGCATGTTTTGTTTGATCCAGAATTGAAAAATAGGTTGGGGTTATTTTCAGGATTTGAGAGAGACATACTTGTTAATAGCTGTGAACACTGAAGAATAAAGTTCTGTATTTGAAGTTGTTTGCATCACTTGTGCAGTGTGATCTGAATCCACCATCGTATGTTCCTTCTGTGTTTGTAAGGAAGAATTCCTGACAACAGTGATGGAACTTACTTTTCATTATAATGAGAAAGAACAGAAGGCTTTAGATAATGATATAGGCAAATGTCACTGGACAGGGCACATCACAAATACATGCCTGTTGTATTATCTGGGATTACTAAGGAATCTCAGTTAAATTTTATCTTCATAGAAAAATAAAATAACATAGGTCTATATGATCATTCCTTTTGTATTTATGTAAACTAAGGAAATACCTGCCAATTAATTCTGAAGTTTTCTTTTTTATATTCCTGTAATTATGAAGTAAAACACCTTGTTTTGTATGTGCAAGACTGCAGAGCAGATTTGCAGATGGGGGTTGTGTTTTCTGTGTTAGTCTGCTCTCCCTGTTCTCTTTCCTCACCTCCATCAGCTGACTGAAGAGAACTGAGTGAATGTTCATTGCCCCATCTAAAGACACATTTGAGACAAGGTACTTTGAGGTTTACTACCAACCAGGTACAGGACAGCCAGTCTGTCGGGTGCTCCAGTGCTCCCTGTGTAACAGCCAGCGCGAGCAGACACTACAGCAGCCTTGTTTGAACTTGGCTATCGTGCTGTGAAATCTCAGAATAACATCCTTAACAAAACTGAGAGAGTGTGCTAATAAAGAAATGGGCTTTGTAATACTTGGAATAGCGAGTACCAAAAGTGTCTGTTGCGTCAACCACTAAAGTACCAAAAGAAAAGTCCGCAATACCCAACGCCCCGAGTTTCCTCAGCAACATTCAGGCACGCAGGAGGTGATGCCAGCCTGGGGCCTCTGGTAGTAGATGAATCCTGCAGCAGTGTCTCGGCTGGCAGTCAAGGAAGACGAATCCAGGTTTTTTAGATTGTGAGATACAAACTCAGAGGCATGAAGTGCAATTTTAATTATTTTTTTCTATTATAAATATTAAACTGGAATCTTACAGTTTATATAAAGTCTTTACAGTCTGTACACTTCTTCAATCTTCTTAAACAATATTAAAACATAAATTTTTCAAGTCGCCATACAGATCATTACAACAAAATAACAGGTTGCTACTGTAACAAAAACACACTTCCAAAAACATTTATAAGCTACTTGAAAGGCAGTTGAGTTTAATCTGAACAGGAGTAACGCTGACTTGTTAATTGTGACATTACTCAGGCTGTTCACTTTTTGTCTTTAAATGAGAATTCACACTTAATAAATGAACAGTAGTTGGGGTGTGGGGGCATTTTTTTCATGTACTGTACGGGACATGAAACACAGCTGAGCCTGGAGGAGGAATAAAGGTGAGTGCTTTTCATTCAAATTAGCCATTACAAGATAAATTCCAGTATCAGCGATTGCTAACGGGACTTTTCAACAGCACTTAGCACTAATTATGTCTTTTTTTCCTAGCATAAAGCAGCTTGTAGAGTAATACAGATGTGAGTGGTTTTTGTTCAGTAGCTTTGTCAGTTCTGGCAGTGTCCCTGCAGTCAGTTTCTGCTCTTAGTTTTCCATGCAGCGAAAGGAAGACTCCAAGGAAGGAAGCAAGGACTACTATTATTATTAAAGAAAAAAACAAGTAACAGGCTTGAGGCAAGCAGAGAATCTGAAGGTACATTGAGAGCTCAGGAAGTCTCCAGGTATCAACTGAGTCTGAAGTCGCCTTTGGGCCACCTGCTGATGTTAGGGGATTCTCTTTTCAAGTAAGAGTTTGTTCCTCATCTCCACCGCCCCCACTGCAGGCAAAGGAGATGCGTACACACAAACGCTGTTACAATCTGGAGTTCAGACCCCAAGCGAGCAGTTACCTTAGCTGCCACGATTTCTGAGTCTTCGCTGCTCTTTTGGGATGTTTTCAAAATACAAGAAAATGTATTCAACTTTTATGGATTTTAATTGCTGCAGAAACAGACTTTTATTTGCTAAGTGCCTGTCAGAAATCTGCCTTGCTGCAGTTCCCTGAACAGAGGACTAAGTCGAGAAGCTTACAGAAAATGGGCAAAGCAAGTTTGCAGACATGACCTGAAAGCCATTCTGATTGCTTCACTGACCAAAGTGCAATTCCGTGTTAACTGTCAATAATTCAGGGTTAGTGTATGAGGAAAAAAAGCTGCGGTCTGTACAGCTGCTGACTTTTGTTCTATGTATTTCAGTTATTTACAGTGAAGTAACAGAAATTCTACTCCTACTCGTTCCCTCAATTTTTTTTAACTTATAAATGGAGATGCAAACACAATCCAAGTTCAAAACATGAATTTAGAATCACTAAGGTGGCAAGTAGTTTCAAATGGACTTTTTTAATAAATAAAACATTCATATACTTTGTAATGACTGTAAATTGTAGATGTACATTTATACCACTCTGAACACAAAGCACATGTGCTATTGTAATACACTGACAAAATTTCAGTCTGTAATGGACTTTAACTTACAGGTTTTGAGGAGCACTAAGTGGACTTTGTAGATAAATATATTAAAGTCATATGTTTCAGACGTTTAAATGTGTTACTGGTAAATGCAAGCAAGTTTTATACACCTCTAAGTTTACAGATTCTCTTGGAATGCAAAGGCAATTCTAAAATTGGCTATTCTGACAAGTAGGTTTTGTTTCGTTGTCTCTTAACAATATGTACACTTTGTAGTTTTAAGAAGACTAAATTAGCTCCCTAGCACCTTTTACTGTACAGCATTTACACACAAGAGCATACTCATCTTGACTCTCTACCTAAAGTGCACGTGAAATCTAGGAGAGAAAATGGAGAAACCTTGGTGAGAACCAGATGTTAAGAGCTCTGCAATACAGTAACTGTATCTACTGTATGTGGACAACAAGTTCTCCCTTAAGCCAAATAGGTAGGGGTAAATGTTCCAAGCTGTGGCAGTGTAAACTCCCTATAGTCTCATCTGTTTTACCTTAACAAAGGTGAGTGTTTGAGCAGCAGGACTTCTGAAGCTCTGAAAGAGGCTGAAAAATATTGTCAGTTTGTCTTGAAGTCTAAGAGTCAAATAATCAAATACCATGGTCTTAACTACTTATTTAATACTCTTGTTAAGCTCTGGGAATAAAGATGACAGTTCACTTCATGGTTTTAACTGGTTTCAGCCACAGGGAGAAGGAACCGTTTCTCTCACTGGAGTACTTCTGCAGTTTTATTTAATACTCAGCATTATCGAACACTTGTTTCTACAAACCTGAACTTGGGCCAGCTCTGAGGTGACAGGAGTCATGTGAGCAGCTGCTTTGCCAGAGCACTTGTAGAGTAAGGTGTGCTGCTGGCAGCCAAGTCACTGGGAACCACACGGTCTTCATCGTGAACAGAAACTCCCACAACGTCACTCCTTTTAAAAGCAAATCCAGAAGATACTATTTTCATTGTGCAGATAATGCTAAATTACCTTAAAAAGTCAAAGGAATTCATTTATACATTTGGGAGTGCACGTTGAATGTGGAAATTAGTAAAGAGAGTATTTCTGTTTAACATCTCTCAGGCGCTCTCTCCAGTTCACTTGGTAAAGCAGCTTTATCAAAACTCCTCCTTTAGTCTCACTCTCATCATACAAGATTTCCTCTCTTGGCTGCTAGGAGCAGTCTCTGTGTTGCAAGTTGTCAACTATGTGGTTTCTTCTCTGGATTGTGAGAGATTCAATTGTTTTATGTGCCTGTTCCAGTTGGATCTTTAAACCTTCATTGTGTGCCTTTAGAGTATTTCTTTCCTAAACGAAAGAAAAATAGAGAATAGCATTTTATTTTGAATTTGTTTCAGGACTGTTCTGGCTGTATGTTTAGGTTTGCTAAACCCTCTACTAGTACTAAATTTATGCTTGAAGTGAAGTAAAGTGGCTGAGAATTTGTGGTGCCACTGGACTGGTCTGAGAGTTAATTAACTGGAGTAAGGTGACACCTTCCCACCCAGCCACTCCCCCACACCCTCCAACTACTTTACAGTACTGTCGTGTAAAGCAGAATTTGTTTCATTACGTATGTACCTGCTCGAGTTCCTGGTATGAGGGTTTACAGCTGCGATGTTCCTCCTTCACCTTCTGGCTGCAGTCCTTGTTTTCCCATTTAACGTATGCCTTTCTGCGGCCTAGAAGTGGGCTTGGCCATGGGGATGGTGGAGCTGCCTGGAGATAAGGATTTTCTGGCATCCTATGTTCTTTCTTCTCTGTCTGTCTACAAGACGCATCAGCAGCCAGCAGGACGGGATCAGTCTGTGAACCCTTATGAACCACAGCTGGTTTCAGTCTCACTGAGATTTTCTGAGCTGAGGAACCCATAAGCATAATGGTTCGGTCCTTGCTGTCTTCATTGTGTTCCACTACTTCTCCATTAGGAAATGTGAACGGTCCTTCTTCTTGTCCTGTAGAATATATATGGTAATTTGAAGTCAAAATCTTCTCCCCGAAAAGAAGAAACAGGAGGAATAGTAATGAAAGATGATTTTAATAAATAAAACAACATTTATTCTGTATTGATTTTACATTCATTGGTCTCCAAAATAGGTGTCACTGCAAGTTTCTCAATATTATGTCTCTTGAAATAACTCTTTGCCCTGTCTCAGTAACACCAATATGGATCAGTAAGAGGAAAACAGTGCCATCAAGGTCAGCTAAAGAGAAACCTCTGGATAGGTAAAAGGTTTTATATAGGCCATTGATCGTCATGATTGTGCTGGAAGATTAAACCTGGGTGTTACTTCAGCATTGTCCCAGCTTGCAGCTGTAAGATACAACTTACCCACTTTATAAAGGCCAGATAATGACATTTTTAATTTTACACTGCTTTTGTACAGCTCATCCTAAAATACTTCTGCAGTTAAAAGTACAAACAGGGGTGGGGGGGGAACCCACAACATGAGAAGCAGTGGGCAAAAGATGCGATACAGGATTTTGAAAAGACCTGTTTTTGAAAAAGTAATTTCTTGTTTGGGGAAGAAAACAAACTGAAACTGTGAGTTCAAACACGTGAGGGGAACGAACAAAGTCAGTCCAGTAGCTGCTGAAGGCTGGAGAATTAGATGAGGACAGAGATGAACAGATGAGGCTTACACCTTCAACCTACACCTGAATTCTCGTTCTGCCACATGACGGAGCATTGGGAGGTACCACATTCTGGAGCAGTGGGTGATGACGGGGCAACAAGCTACAGCTCCATCTCTCTGTAAGTGCGACATCCCACGAGGCGGTTATTAGGCAGTGCTGTAGTTATTGCAGGTGGAATCTTAGAGATGCACATAGTCAGTTATCAAGAGAAACTGTGGCTCACAAAAGCACTAATAGGAAGCCTAAGATGGAATCCACCAGTGTGAATCTCAGAGACAACACAAAAGATTATCAACATGGCAAGAAGCAGATTTGAGGAATATGAGATACAAGCAAAAAGCAGGAGAGACATTCAAAGAAAGTGTGTATGGAGAGAGTTGGAACATGAAAATCAAAAGAATAACAGAATAAAAGTAGGCTGGGGTCTTATTCAAGGACACCACTTCCTCCTTTGGAAGCCTACATGGTAACACACAAATATGAGAAGTTTAAACAGCTTGTTTGCTATAAGGAGAAAAGAACAGAGAGAGGTGTAGATTTTTCATTTCTGATTAAATGAAAAATGGATGAACCAAGTGGAGTTGTAGACTTACCTACAGAAGTTGGAAAAATAAGCACAATTAGCTCATGGTTTTCCTAGCACACAGATACACAAGTAAACTGATTTTACAAACTCCACCTTGAAACCCAAGTCAGAATTGTAACAGTGCAGTGGTCACTCAATAGGACAACAGTGGTAAAAACGAGCGTACCAAGACCTGCCTGTCACAAGGTGAGAGCGCTAAGGGAACCTGTCAGCTGTTCGGGTCATGGCAGCCAGTTCTCGTGAGTCTGGCAGAAAAGTTAATCAGCTTTGTGGAATTTGTGCACCACACGTTGTGTAGAGTCACAAGACATCTCCCAGAAAGGGAGTCCTTATTCAGACCAGAACTGGAATGGAGTTACTTGGTGCAGGTTCACTTACTCCTGGTTCTAGTTTGTACATTATGTTGGTAAAACACTGCAGTTAACTAACGAAACCAAAAACTACGCTGTACAACTCAACTTTTAAAGAAAAAGGAGCAAAGGAAGGACTATCTAGATCTTTGATCTTTTTAATGTGTTTTTTTTTCTCACCATGGAATTGCTCCTTTACTCCAACTGGGCAGAGGCTTGAAGCAAGAGCAGACGTTGGGCTGCTGTCTGCAACGGAAGTTTTGGACCTTCTCTTGCACTCTATCACAACCAGGTCTTTGCATTGCTTGTGACAGTTCATTCCACAGTCTGCAAACAAAACAAAGTTTACACAATTCAGTGGCTCTGTTGTAGCATCCAAAATAAGCTCTCACACTGTGCTGCCTCCTCAGGAAGCAAGAAAGCCTCTGTGGTGTGCTCCACGTGCATTACCTGTAACAACATACATCTGGTAAACAGACCAATGACATCCCTGTGCTGTATACACCTAAAACTCCTTTTCATTGTGAAAATACAAAAGAGCAGCATTCAGTCACGACAGTGTTCTGACTGTAGGAGTTCCAGAGAAAGCAGATACCTGCATGAGGAATAAAACTGCAAAGTACATATCAGGAATGTGCTACACAGTTTTCACAGCGTTGGTGTTTGCGCCCCCTGGAAGGGTCTGTTTCCAAACCATCGAAATTCAGAGGTGTTTTAGCCAAGGGTCAGAGCTATCAGTTATGAGTTCCTTCATCTTTGCATTTCTTCTGGACCATCTGTCTTTTATACTGCTCTTGAACCAGTCTTCTCCTAGGCCCTGAGAGGCCAGATTAAACAGGTCCACAGATACAGCAATGGATCTCAGGATGATCAGGGGTTTCATTTGTCATTCACCATCAATTATAGAGTAAAACTAACAAAGTACCTTACCTTTGCATCTGTATCCTTGTTTAATGACTCCCCATAGCTAAAATTTAAACAAAGAGACTATGTATTAATATATTTATCTGCACATTTGATACCTCCAGACACTAAAAGCTCCACTCATTTCTACAATCTGAGCACCTGCAGAGTATCTTGTTTTTCTACCCTTGTAATGGTAAGGTCAAAATACAAACTACTAATATTTCATGTGTTCCTCAATCACAAACAAAATACCTTGAGCTAGTCTCTAATGAGTACATCAGCAGACCTGACAGCCCCCAGGGAAGTTGTGGAGCTGGAGTAGATGGAGAATTCTCCATCTCAGCACTCCTGTTTGATTTCATCTTAACTGGGGATTGGTAGGACAGTCAGTTTTACTAAACCTTGCTGTGCCACAGGCAGGGGCATGTCATGTCTGTACCAGGACATGAGCTCTAACAGCCCCATGGAGTGGAAGGTTTTAGATTTAGGTGTCTTGCCTAAGGCACAACCAAACACCACAAGGCAGGAGCCGTGTTTGAACAGATGAACAGTAATCCCAACAGGGGTGTAAAGGGCACCTTAAATAGCTACACAAGCAGAAGCCTGGTGTTCTATATAGCTTCACTGATGTCTTGTGTAGATCCATTTGTATATATGGCACATGGTTGTGGGATTTTGAAAATGGCATTATTCCAAAAAACATTAATATATCTACTAAAAAGTAAGCTTACAAATCCAGCACAGTTGTCGCAGAAAGTAGGCCTTAAGTAAGTGGTCTCTTGGAAGTTGTGAGCAAAGCCAAGTCCTAATTTGGAATAGATTGAGCTAGCCCTCATAAAGTAAGCTGTTATTTCATCCCTGCTGATCAGGCCTTCCCTGAAAATAAACAAGAAAAGTTGTTTCAGAGATGTATATTTTCTTAAAAGCACAAGGAGAATGAAACATATCTTTCTTCACAGTTTATAATGGCAAAAATACAGTGATCTCAGTAATCTTGTCAACTGCTCCCAAAGTCTACGAAAGCTTATCTAGACATTTTAAATGCAGCCTGTAAGGATAAATGAAATAGCTGTGTCTGTGATGCAACCTCAAAATTACTTCACAGGAAACCTCCGAATAATCATTATTGTATTTTCCCATGCTTTTAATATATTAAGAAAAATGTTCTTAACTTGACTAAAATACACATTTGCCAGTTCTCTATTTCTGAGGGACAATTTAATCTTAGAAAAGTTCTCTAGTAGTATATACTGAATATCATTTCAAAAAATACTTCTTTTTCTATTACCTGTTCTTCCTCCTACACTGGCCTGGTTACCACTGCTATAGCATTCACAACACATTTAGAGGATGCTTTTGTCAGTTAAGTTTTCACTTCTAATTGTGGGTGAAGAGGATGAATTTTACCACTCCAATGACAGAAATAACATTTAAAAACAAAAACCAAAGACCCCTCCTAAAAACAGATGCTATGAAGTTGGTAAGCCGAATTAGGTACTCACCAGTCCTTAGCCATTACACAAAATGAGAATGGAAAACTGGCAGCTATCTTTTCAAATTCTTCCTGGGAAATGTATCCATCCTGATCATGGTCATAATTTTTGAAGACAGACTGTGCAAGATAACAGAATAGTTTATAACAAGGATGGGCTGAATTACCAGTTCAGAAAGCCTCCACAGTATTTATTGATCTTGTCTCCCACTTTCTCCCATTAGCTAACTGCTAACTGCTTTTTTTTTTTTGGCTTGAGACCAAAGAAGCGTTATGATTTCCTGATTTGTAGCAAAATGTAGGTAAGTCAACATAGCCTGGACTAAACGATTCTCTACACAGTGACAGCTCTGTTTTTGTTTCACTTTAAGATCACTATGTTCAGGCCTACACGTACAACTTGTACCAATGCTCTCAGTGATGATCTCTGTAGCCAAATCAGTGTAGCTGCCTAGCTTATTCCATCAGGTCAATGTTAGGTGAAAACTTGTTACATTATCGCGTCCAGTTCTGGGCCCCTCAGTTCAAGGAGGACAGGAATTATTTGAAAGAGTCCAGCGCAGAGCCACAAAGATGACTGAGGGAGTGGAGCATCTCCCTTATGAGGAGCGGCTGAGGGAGCTGGGTCTCTTTAGCTTGGAGCAGAGGAGACTGAGGGGTGACCTCATTCATGTTTATGAATTTGTAAAGGGCGAGTGTCAGGAGGAAGGAGCCAGGCTCTGCTCTGTGATGTCAGATAGGACAAGAGGCAATGGGAGCAAGCTGGAGCATAGGAGGCTCAACCTGAACATGAGGAAAACCTTCTTTACTGTGAGGGTTACAGAGCACTGGACCAGGCTGCCCAGAGAGGTTGTGGAGTCTCCCTCTCTGGAGACATTCAAGGCCCACCTGGCCGTGTTCCTGTGTGACCTGGTCTGGTGATCCTGCTCTGGCAGGGGGGTTGGACTGGATGAGCTTTCCAGGTCCCTTCCAACTCCTGAGATTCTGCGATTCTGTGACACAATTGTCATACAGATACATATTTCCACTTGTAGAATGACATCACTGTTTGTCTTTGCCCTTAAGGGATGGAGCACACCTAGGCCAAATTTAGAAATATATTCCAAAACGGCGTGTATCAAAGGATATCTAGCAATATTAGAAGTGCTTAGAAGGAAAAGAGATGAAGCAGGGATGCAAAGACAAACTCTTTACCTCTCTCCATCCACTTTGGAATCAGTCACCTGAGCTTACGTGATGGTTTCCAGTAAAGCAGGTGACCCAAAAGAGAGAGAGAAAAGCAATGGCTGCTCGTAACAAAGCCACTGTGAGAAGCTCACTTTCAGACTCCACCAGCAGCATGATGTTGAAGTCTGCGGCAGAAATGGACTCCCTGGTCCTTGACGAATGCCTCTGGAAGCACACAAACCAGTATTCCCACTCCCTGCTGGTTTCTAAGCCATTTAAGGAATTTCCTTCCAAGCCTCACAGTCCTCCACTGCTACTTACAGCTAGGCAGAAATATCTTTCTGTCAGGACAGAAGCGCTTACAAACTCAGTACAGCTTTGAATGCATCCACTATTTTCTTCCCTTCTTTGTGTCTTCTTATACCTAGAGATTAACGCTACGACTGACATGTAAGGTAAATGGGCCAACCATACTTACATCGACCATCCTCTGAACATGTTTGCTGATGGTTTTCGGATCAGGTTTTGGGGCTACTCCTGAGGCCCAGTCTGCAACTACTGGTGGTTTGGAAGGTGTCAGAGGCTAAAAGAAATTGAATGGAGTTCATTAGTACTACATGGAAAGATTTTCAGTATCACACTTCTCTCATTTGTCACAAATGTGTGATACAAGACTGCAGAAATAGCCTATTGGACCCAATATCATACTTTTGATAATTACATGGTACACGTCAGAGGAGGTTCTTCCCTGAACTGTCCAAAACAGTGGCCATTCCCTAAACTGTCACAGCTCACTGACAACCTTGTAAACTCACCGTCTTTCTCTGTACTTATAAAACAAGAACAAAACTGAAATATATCACCGATGGGTTTTTTTATTTGAATCACATAAGAACTCTTCATTTAAAAGAACCAGGATCCAGTGCCAAGATTGAGCCTGATGTCCTGTTTCTACAAAAGTAACTTCATTTGTGTTTGGGTTGATATGATAAAACCTGATGTGTCCACTCTCCCATATGTTCTAGCTTAGGCTTCATCACTAACCAAACAATTTATGCTTTAACAGATTTTCCTCAGTCTATAAAGCTAAAATGTTTTCAACTTAACATAAAGTAAAATTAATGCAATGGATAAAAGTCACATTACTCATTTTTAAAAAATCCTTTTGTTAAGAATTCGGGAAGGCCCTTACAGCAGCTCGGTGACTTCGTGGCTCTCGTGCATATGAAAGCTCATAAATTTCATCTTCTGTGTAGTAAAGATCAAGGGACAGCTGAAAACAAACACAACAACAGTTTAATCTGGAAACTGTCACTACTACTTGATAAACGTTCCTGGCATGCGTTAGTATTTTTCCATGGAATAACTTTTAATTTAGGTTGCACTGTGAAAAAAATGCACTTGAGCTGCACAGGTGTTCACACTGATTTGAAATGGGCACATTTCTAAATTCCAGACTGTTATTGCCCTTACCTGTAAATCTGTAACATTACACAGCTACAGTCATTAGCGCAGAAGTGACTGTAGGCATAATTAGTAGTCAGTTGATAAGTAACCTGAAAAAAACCCTGTTACTCCCATAATATTCAAGAGGTCCATCATGCAACTAAGCACAAAAGCACCGAACTGTCCATCAACTCAAATTCTCAGAAAACTCTTGTTTAAACACATCATATTTATCCAATCCAACTGTGACCACGTTGAACTAAGGAGTATGTGATGAGGACAAAAGATGAGCTTCTCTGTAGTGAGAACCTTTAGCTGCTAACAGCAGTTACAGAAAACAAGAAACATTACACCTAGGTAAATGAAGGAATTTGAAATAAAAATAACAAGTTTATACCTTTGCTTCTGCATGTGTCCTGGAAAATAGTATAGCAAATATTTTATTGACCAGAAACAAATTTCAAGCTAAGTTTGAAGACGGTAACATGACACTTTTTCACACTAAACATATGATTGAACAGAAAAGCCAGACACAAATGTATTACAAGCCTCAATCCATAGCAAGTCCAAAGAACATATAAACTTGTTACAGTGAGTGAAGATTGTGGCAGTCATATGGACATAAACAAACAAAAAAAAAACAAAATATGCTATTTTATCCAATGAATAACCTTACTTAAATTGCAGATATGCAGTAACTTTCTTGTGAACAACTACAACAATTACTGTTGTAGTCATAATGGTGAGTAATTTTAGATTCTTGTGGAAATCTTAAAAGCCGTTTCTGACACTCAAAAAACAAAATTCCAAATGCTATGATAGTTCTATGAATTATTGACTTATGTATGTAATTACTAATACCTCTTCAAACTGATTTGCCTGCTAATGGGAAAGCATATGACTGAAAAGAGGAAGGAGAAAGACTGCTGGAAAAAGATAGGGAAAAAGGAAGGTTATGTACCCTAGTATATTAGCAGACTAGAAGCTCCTGCTTTGAAATGAAGTATTTGTTTTAATTTATATCTTTACTTCTTGTAATGTATGTCATATATATCTGCATGAAATTATGGCCAAAGTTCTACATATTTTAATGGCCATTTTTATAAATCATTCTTTTTAAAAAAAAAAAAAAAAAGGAGCGGGACCTAAAATAATTTGAGACAAAGCATTTACAACATCTAGCAGGAAGAAATTCACCACAACGTAGCTATATTTCAGGTCCCAGGCATATGTGTCTAATTTCACACATGAATGCTCCCAGAGAGAACAACCTCAAGCACATCAAAATTTTAATCTATTAGCCTTTTGCTGAAACAAGAGTTGTAACCAGAACTGGAAGCAGCCTATGTAATTTTTCCAAGATGAGGTACCTGGTAAGGCCGAACAAAACTGTGAAACAAGGAAAGCAGGTTTACTCTTTTAATAAAAGGCAGTTTTTTTAACTTGCTAGGAGAAGTTAAAACTATTGTCGTGACATACATCCCAGGTAATATCAAATTTTTTAGTAACATGACACTGACTAGGTATGATTGGAAGAGTAACACAACTACTCTATTTTACTAAATTTTATGTCAGGTTTTTTAGTACCAGAAGAAACTTAGCTAGAATTGTGCTATGTTTTAACTCTGCACATCTTAAGGGATTGAACTTCTATGGGAAAGTTTGTATGTTCAACACAAGGAAGCTTTGTATGCAATCTTCTGTCCCCAAGGTGCACCTAAGGAAGCTTTCTACCCATCTCCCAATATAGGCTTAATCAGCAGGACTCGGAGCACTTCCTTAGTGAAAGTACAGAGACAATGCCTACTACTAAAGTGAAGCAGAAATCAACATTTCCTTCCCTTACAGAAATAATCGGAAGCAAGCTGCTGAACTGGCACTTCTACCCTTGCCGCCAGATAAATCAGTATCACTAACTTTTTCTCTTCTATTATAGTACCTTTCCTTAAGGAACAAAAATTACAATATTATGTATTTATAATTAATGGAATTCTCTATTTACTTGTTTGAGAGGTATAAAAGATTATTTTTGTTAATGGAGGTATTTATCTCATCTTAAGGGACTTACCGTAAGCAGATGAACAAGGTCCATATTGGCCTCCAGGGGAAGTGGCATTTCCTGGAGTTGTATCAGTTCATTTATGTGGTTATACAGAGAGTATAGTTTGTATATGTTAATTTTTTTGTCCTCTAAGTAGTCTGGCATGCCCTCATGAAGTGATATCAAATCTTTCAGGTGAACCCCAAGGATTGGGATCTTAAAGTTACTGCACTCATTATAGGCACGTCGATAACTATCATAATTTCTGTAAGATGAAAGCAGTTCTGTCATCTCATTGAAGACCTGAAAAAGAAAAAAAAAAAAGAAAACAAAAATTTTTTGCTCTAGTCATACAGCACAAGCATTTCCCTTGTTATTGTTAAGGTGTTTACTCACAATGACCCTTGAAATGGATTTTAAAACTTCAGGTTTCAAATGAAATTTAGTATCACCTCAGCTAATGTAACTATCTGTAATATGTAATTATAGATAGTTAATCTATAGCCTAATCTATAACGCTGGTCTTCCTACATTCCCTATTTAGTCAACAAAAAGAAATAAGATCCTCTCAAATCAAGGGGGTGTGCATGCAGATAATGCATAAGCATAGGACAACCTCATTGACCTTCAGAAAAGCAATGATCATCATCTTAAAATGTGGAATGCCATTCTCCGGCTTCCCGGTCACCAGCTGGAATTGCTGGAATCAGAGAAAACCTACACAGCTATGGTCCCATCACAGGTGACACATCTGAGCTTTTAAGAAAAAAATTTTCCATGAAGAAGAAACAATATACTGGGCTTGTTGTAAGGCCAAATGAATCTCAAGTCTAGCAGTATAAGTATTTCCCTTGTTTAAAACTGTACAGGTACAAAGCTGCCTCTT
Source organism: Mesitornis unicolor (assembly GCF_000695765.1). Classification (NCBI taxonomy): domain Eukaryota; kingdom Metazoa; phylum Chordata; class Aves; order Mesitornithiformes; family Mesitornithidae; genus Mesitornis; species Mesitornis unicolor. Next base: position 22,453 of record NW_010157875.1, read on the forward strand.
ATCTTCATAAAATCACTGGACCAATGTTTTCCTGTGGAATTTCCTGTCTAACCCCTTGATTTTTAGCCTTCATAAACTGTTTGTTGCAGTTAAACCTTAAAGTGTATTCTCAAGTCACTAATTATCAGCCTTTCTTTACCCGCTTTCTGTTAGCACTTGTATACAATTTCTTGATGCTAAACTTACTCAAATGATAAACACATATGAAGTTCACTCCTCATAATGACAAAATTTGTAAGACAACAAGCTTCTAAATGAAGTTTGCTAACTGGTTTTATATATTCTGAAAGCAGCAATCATTATCACTGGGATATCATACTGGTCTATACTCCAGGTATGTACTGTTAATTCAAGCTCTTCATAATGTGATCAAAACAGGTTCATTAGATATTAAATCTTTCAGGCCCCAAACAAGATAAAATAATAAAGCATATCAGTCTCTTAAGAAGAAGCCTCTTAAGAAGCCGTTTCATTGCTAAAAAATATGCTTCACTTCACAGTTTTAGTAGCTGGCATCTCAGCAAAAAAGACTCATCTGTACTTCACAAGAATTTAATTAGCAATTACAATCGATTCCTAACATTCCACTGTATTATATTGTGTGTATATTACGGCTAAGTTCGTTCAAGTCTGAACTAGATAAAATCATAGTGAAAGATCAGATGAACTAAACCAGCTTTTTCAGTTTTAAACTCATCTGAGCTAGCATTGCTTAGACTCGGGATGGTCAGCGTTGACACTGATGACAATGGTTTGTTCTCAAATGATCGAGGATCCAATTCTCTGCTTTTGTGTTTGAAGGCTATTCTGTACCACTGCATATAAATGAAAACGCAGCTTGTCACAGCTGAGAATTAAAAGAGCAACTTCAGAGAAGCTACACAAAGCTTGAAGGAAGGTGGGGATGGAAGTGTAGGAGTAACTGGTGTCACGGAGATTAAATGGCAAGGAACAACCCTCCAAAACCAAAGGAAGTAATCTTTTTTTGTCTTTCTCTCCATCTTATCCAATGAAGTAAGGGGGTTTTTGTGTGTGCAACAGCAAAAAAAGTTAAAGATTACCAACCTTAATTACATCGTGAGGAACACATGAGCTTGTTTCCTTGAGTCTGGAAATTGAACTGTGACAGAGACCTCCTATCACTGCCATTAATGTATTGAAATTCTGCAGCTGGTGGAGCTTCTGTGTCGACATACAAAAAAATCAGTATTTATTATTTAAAGGTTCAAGTTGTTCAATATGCACATCCAAACTCTACATTTCCTCTACTGTCATCTTCTAAAGTCTTCCCAGTTTTGTGAGACTATCCATTTGACTTCATTCATTTTGGTAATGAGCTGTGATTTTACTGGGTGTAATATGTATTTATTCCACTGTTACTATATCAGAGTAATTCTGCAGACACAGTAAGTCTTCCAAGTACTTCCTCAGTACTCCTTCCTATTCCCACAGCGTGCCATAGCTAAGAAACACTGCCTATTATCTTGGTTATGACTGCAGTTGAATTATTATGCAAAGAAGACCAATAGCACTATGGCTCTGCTTCTATCCAGTAAGGTGTATCTGGTAGAAATGCTTCTAATTATGGCCAAAGGTGTGACAGTGCTTTATGCTTTGGAAAGGTATGCAGTCACAGCTTGGAATCTCACCAGCTGATTCAAAAGCAAGACAAGTTTTTCAGTGAAAACTATTTCTCAGAATAGATATGAGAAAGTCATGGTGCCATGACACTGTAATATCTGAACACTTTGTATGAAACCACAGCATACACAAATATGTATGCTGTATATATGAACAAGTAGACCAGTGCCAAAACTCCCAGCTGACCCTACAGCAGTAGTGTGGGAAGAGCAACTAAAGGGTTGTATTAGAGACAGACAAAATAAACACATGTGAAAATTTAACTGACCTGCGCCACATGAATGAACTTGATGAACACTTCAGCCCGAAGCTGTGGTGTTGGTCTGCTGAGAACCATTAGCTGTACCCACTGAGAGATACCATTGCAAAGAGCAATTGATCTTTCCATTGTTGGATTCTCCTTCACACAACTATTTACAATGTAGTTCTGATAATCTGAGAACTTAAAAAAAAAAGTGTAAATGAAAACTCACCTACAGTTTCATATACCTCATGATCTCTGTGCAAATACAGGTCTGCTTTTCAAATGAACGATAGTAGATATATTTTACACCTTAAACATCCATAAGAATGAAATCTCTCCTTTGTCAAAGCTTTGCTCAGTTCAAAGCAGAAGGCTTCACCTAACTGAATTAACTGAGAGCTTCTTTTTTTCCTGTAATTTGTATCACATCATGTGTTTCACGTATATCTCAGGAGCCTTGACTCTTATAAATCCTAGGATGAGTAGAATTGGAGATTTCCTTCCAGCCTCAGTGGCTCCGCAGATTCATTGAAACTAAGCTTCTACAAGGAAGGTTAAACTGATTTTGAAGTGTAATCTAGTAACTCAGTGATAGCTTAAGGAAGTTAAGCGCTCAGTTTATGCAGCTAGGGCACACTTTTTAATTAAGCTACACTAATACAAAAAGCAAATTCAATGAGATTCATATAAAACTGCGATAAGGCCACTAACAATGAGGGCTACAGATTCCTTAATAATACAGCTTGTGAAATTCTCTTAGGCAACCAAAGAGATCTAAAACTGTTCAGTAAACACCTGAATGTGACAGATTTTTTTAAGCCATTCTTCCCATTAAGGTCAAAGAGAAGCAATCATTCGGTTTGCTGATGCAATGTTTATCTATTCTCTTGATTTATCCATTAAGAATACACAAAAATCTGAATCATCAGAAAATGTGACACAGGATTTATAAATTCCATTCTTTACTATGACCACTAACACGAACATCTTACCAAAAACATTCATAGCTTTAATAGACATGCTCCTTTCTAAGGCCACAGGAATATACTGAATGGCACTGATCTTTAAAAAAGGTCATAAATTGTCAGGCTGCTGCTTGTTTCTTGCTCTCCCTCACTTTCTTTCCACCTTTTTTTTCCCTATCAATTTAATAAGAACTATTAACACTTTAAAAAGCAGGTATGACAGCAGCCATCTCTGGATTTGTCTTCTTATTAAATTAAAGATGGAAGAAACATTAACAGTAATAAGTAGAGCTGTCTCTGAGATTACATAGTACTTACAATTATTGTTTGAGTTTTGAACCCCAGCCAGATTTGGCTGGATCTTGAAATTCAAACAACTACTCTATCCAGATAGAGAATTTTTCAATATCTGACTACATAATTATGGACTTCATAGCAGTTTATGAACAGAATTATGAAGCAGTTTGATTAGTTTATATTTTGTTCTCAGCAGCTCTCTCCTTCAGAAAGATTTTGTTTTTTTTAATATGGGACAAATGTATACCTAACATACTACTTAAACTTTTGAAATAATTTTGGTGCAAGAATTTAACACCAAGGTCAGCTGTAACAAGACTGTCAGTAGCACATACGGTAAAGAAGTCCAGGTACTTAAATAATACGAGAACCTTGAATTGCAATGACTAACTTACAAGCCTCAACAGGAAAGCAGAATCTAGATTCTTCCAAAAGACTGTAGCCTCCCTATATTTTATAACTATAAATCAAGGTGGCTTCCAAACAGCGGTGTACCTGCAATCATTACTCTGTGAACACCACTCTGCATTACTCTTTGCAAGATACACGGTGTTTTGTGGAAGATATTGCTGTGTGCTGTGTATGTTCAGGGGATCAAGTAGCCCTTTCTGACTTTCAAATGACCAAACCTATGAATAGTTATTCCAGTGACTGGTAACACAGCAGGTCATTTGCAGCCCTACTCCCAGTCTATGCTGCCATGTTAGAATAACAAAAGGATTCTGTGGCTTAGCATATCATGAACACATTCTGCAAAGAGTTAATGAATATAGCTATTTATTAATTGCACATTATTTTCTGATCTGAGGTCTTGGTAAACTCAATTTATACCAAAATACACGCAAGAACCCTGCATATAAAATGTATACAATGTAAGTAACTGTTGGAACTCTATGATATATCTGACACTCACTGCAATCATACTTGTTATGCTTATTAATCATTAATTACCTTATGTCTGCACAGAGCTTGAAAATGTTAGGAGTTATATAAGCTCTGCATATTACTGCTGCCTACAGTCAGCAATCTATGCATGACTTTGGTTCCACGGCTTTTTGAATTTAACACAAAACACAAAGAGTCGTGTACTGTCAGCTCAAAATAAAGCACGCTAATACATGACCAAAATCTTCCACAATCTATTGAGAGCCCCTTTCCTTGCAAGACTTCATCTTCACATTGTAGTGTTCAGAAAAAAACCCACTAAATAAACAAAAACAAACCAAAACACCTCCTAAAAAAAAACAGCTTTCACTGTTATCATCACACTGACTGACTTCTCCATGTGTGAACTGTATCAGGTTTGAATAGAAGTAATGTTGTAGCATACAAGGATGTAAGCGAAGCCACGGCGCCCAGGAAGTTAGTACCTTAGCATCAGCTAAGCTAAAACAAATGAAATTAAAGAAAACATAAATGAGATAAATCCTTAAGAATTGTTTGTGTACTTGAAAGCTTGTCTAATAAAATATTTTAAACCCCCTTACATTAAAAAAGGGCACTTTCTCTTTATTTTGTTATGGCCAATCAAAAATGGCAAGCAGAGTCCAGTGGACATCTTCTATACAGACAGTCACTGCACACGGATGCTGCACGGTTTCCTATAGCCCCAGGAGGTTATTCAGGGAGACTATTCCAAGTTTCCTTCACCCCACTTCAGCCTGATCATTGATTTGAGTCAAAGGAGGCTGCTTGTTCTTGTGCCAGATGACACCACTTGTTCTAACAAAAAGAGATTATTTGGAAGAAGATCAAATGGTTTTCTCCTCTTCACTCCAACTGGCCTTGCCTCAACTCTGTTTCACAGTTGCTCTGTTCACTCTCAGAGTTCACTCTCCCTCTCTCAAATGACTGCAGCAAAAGGGTACATACTCAGAATAAGCACCACTGGCCACACTAGTAAAAAACATAGGGTCTGGGCAGAGATTCAGTTTGTCCAACTGCTTCCACTGCTGGGTTAATCTTGTAATACTACCCCTCACCCTTCTTTTCTATGTATTTCCCATCTTTGTTCAAAGTAAATAAATACACAAATACATAGATAAATCAATAACTTACTGATATTCTTCTGAAAGACTTAAATTCAAGATAGGTGAGGTGGTCTGACAGCTCCTCTGGCTCAAGATGATCAAAAAGAAGTGAGACTTTCCGTTTCTTACTGGTGTTGGCCTTTACACGCTGTGTCAGCTTTCTAGACCAATCCCTAGAATTTCTTTTAAACAAATTTTAAAACAGTATTATCCTGAGTTATTTTCTGAAAAGCAAACTTTTCCTCTCTCCCTAATAGAGAAGTAACATTATTTTCATGCCTTACTGCAATAAAAAGTGAATTATTTTAATTTCTAAACAGCAAGGTCCTTTCATGCACTAGAGGGTATATGACAAAACACTGGTAGTCTTTATTATATTGATGTAGCCCTTAAGTGCAATACAACTACACTACAAAACTGCACGAGTTTACACACTGCAATTCTAGAATTGCTGTCCATAACTTTGTCTTCACTGAACACATCCAGTGTAAATAATTTACTAATTTATAATTAGCAACAATTTAATTTTTTTTTAATATTTAAATAA
>NW_010157876.1:0-228 GCF_000695765.1 Mesitornis unicolor
CAGAGCGACTTCCCTCGCTCCACCCCCCTGGGCTCCAGAGCCAAACCTGACCTCCTTGGGCTAAGGCACAGCACAGGAAGCTGAGGACTGAACAGGAGGGACACATCTAGGTCGGGCTGAAGCAGGTATCGGCCATCAGAAGAAAGAGGTTCCTCAACCACTGGACCTTGCAGTGGGGTTTCAGAGACCTGCATTTAATGCACATGCTCCCTGCAAGGCTTTGGACAA
>NW_010157877.1:0-25080 GCF_000695765.1 Mesitornis unicolor
AGCCGGGTTCTTTCCCCGCCGACTCGATTTTTGTTGTTGTTGTTTTTATTTAGTTGTTTTTAAGGTGCATACATAACTATTAGTCATAATAAACAATCAGTAGGTAATTATCCTTAATTTTCTGAGTAAGAAGCCAACAAGGTGAATGAAATCTTGATAAATTAGGCCTAGGGGTGAGCTATAACATCAATAGTTAGCTGTCATCAGGAATGCTGGTTCTGCAGATTTCCAAAGGATGCTCTTCCTGCTTTCTGTCAGCCATGCCCTTAACCTGATTTCCAGTGCACTAGTTCAGGGAACTGAACTGACAGAAAGCAAGCCCAATTCTGAAGAACAACTGGCAGAAGGGGAGGATATGGAGGCAAACCTATCTTTACAGACAGTGTTAGGGAACAGTGTGAGCTGGGCTGCTCTTCAGGAAAGCTGGGAGGGGAGGAGGGGCACAAACTAGGACAGCACAGAGCTGGCTAGCAAACAAACAACTGCTGTCAAGAGTCCAGTGATCATCAGGTAAAAGCAAGGTAACAAGTCAGGTTTGACATCCTGCTAGGAAATGCAGAAAACAGTTCAGGGACAGGAATGCGATTGGGTATTCCTATGACATCACTGTAGCAGGGACTGATGGGCTGAAATAGGATTCTGGGCATTGGACAGGGAGGAGGGGACCCCTGGGGAAGCTGAGCAGGGGCAGACAGGCTTGGTAATGCCCTGACATGTATGAGCGGTGAATGTTTCTTTTCAGACTGGAGTTCTGGAAAAGTTACAGCTCAGAATCTTTTTTACACTGGATCAACAAGGAAAAAAAATGGAACAAATTGTGGTATTTTTTAATGAAAAAAAAAATTTTGCTTGTGTTTTTTTACTCTCAACCTACTTATTTCATTTGTTGACTTTGGATAATCATTTGTATCTTGATCTGAGAGACAATATCTTCAAATGTGGAAATTGTATCCCTTGTTAGGGATCTACACTTTCTTCTTAAGTATTTAACATACAGATCTGGCTGGATCAGTGATTTCCTTAAACTCATTATTTCCTTCCACTCATACTGTCTCTGTTTAAGGGTCAGAGAGAGAGAGAGAGCAGGATTTTCTCTCTATTGCCCCTATCCCTCCCAAAGGAAGGATTAAGAAAAGGGAATAGAGAGAGAATAAGAAAAAAAAAATGCTTCGTACAAGGTTGGAAGTTAAGACTGTAACAAGTCTAATGAAAAAACAACAGGGGAAAGGAAAAAAGAATTAATAAGGGATAAAGGATATTTGACTATATACAAAACCCAATCCCAGTAGTCCTGAGTGGAAGTGTCCAAACAGTGTCTCGTGGCCGCTGCGACTGCTGTGACTCGTCACCAGGGACCGCAGTGGTGCTGGAAGCGGAAGGTGGTGGATGCTGCCGAGCACGTGGAGCTAGGCCCAGCCGTCCCGAGATGCGACAGGGAAGCAGCCCAGGAAAGCCAGGAAAAGCCCGCCAAAACCTCGTTTTTTATAGACTGTGGCAGGAAAGGGGAGGGAACAGTACTGATCTCTGACCCTCCAGGGTCCTACAGACACCACCAGTCCTTCCCTTTCAGGCTGGTAACCCTTAAACCATAACACTTATATTTTTAAAAGCTATTTAATACACATTATTGCAGTATAAATTCAGGATTTCAACTATATGGGGAATAGAAGACCATTTCCTCTGGAGAATAGTTAACATGACAGGGCTGACTCTAAGAACAACATTTCATGTTTTAAAACAAATGTAAATATTTTTAACTTTTTCACAATACCTTTGGTATGCCTGTACTGAAAATGCAGTTCTGTTTTCCTGTGGCTACTCCCTGAAGGAACATTCCAATATTGTGCAGTAGATAATAAGGTTCGAGTTGAAATAGAGAGACCAAAAGCATTTTGCAGAAAATGGCTCAATCTGTGGTTTTACTAGTTTGAAAGTCATCACAAATTATATACTTTTTTCACGTAATAAGTTCTTTTTTCACTTAATAAGTTCTATTTTCCTTTTAATAGGTGCAGTTTGTAAATGCATTTTTGTTCTATTAAAATGAACTGAATATTAAATCAAATGAATATGCTTGTTTGCTCTAGAGCTTATTCCTGTAATCCAAGTTATGCTGGTATAAAAATATACAGAAAAAGGGTGGAAATAGTTTTTTTATTAATAATGTTTTTTTCCATAGTAAACAGCCAGAGAACTCCCGGGTTCATCTATAAAATTCAAGTTGAAGAAAAATCTCAAATTGTTCAGTAATGAACAGATAGAAAAATTAGTTGCATGCTGTGTGATATTATTTTTACATAGAGTTTAAAGGTTAATTAGCAAGGAAAATTATGGTAATAAAAAGCAATGGAAAATAAAATCAGGTGATTCTAACTGGAGATTTTCTTAGTTGTATTTATCAGCTTTTGCTTTCTATGTAATTGCCCTGAGCTAATTAAAAAAATATATTAAAACTCTTGTGAGTTTATAGTAATTGAATCTGGTAAAATAAAAGCCATTAAAAGATTTTATTAAGGTTATTTGTAGAAGCCATATAAGGCTTATTGTAAGTGTTGGCCTGAAGACAATGGCAATGTGATCTCATGAAAATGTAAGGTACTAGTAGCAACAATTAGCACAGTCTTACCAGTACAGACATATTTGCTACCAGATATTTTGGGACATTTTCATGTATAATTTTTTTTTAAAATATTTACCTCATATTATACCAAGCAATGACTCAAACCAAGAGCATATCATATAGAATGCTGCAGATGTCGTAATACTGTAGTATATGTCCCTGCTTACTGCAGGGGGGTTGGACTAGAAGATCTTTAAAGGTTTCTTCCAACCTAATACATTCTATGATTCTATGATTCTATGATTCTATAAGTAGATAAACCTTGCACAAAATATGTTGTATAGTTACAGTTACGACATCAACAACAGATACTTTACATGATAATGACTGCGTTACCTCAGGGTTTGAAAAACAAAATGTGAATGAAAAGAATGAAAAGTGTTTGTGTTTTGTTCCTGGTTGGCTTTTTTTAATGCCTTTAAGAAAAAAAAAAAATTAATTTTGAACAGAAATAACATCCACCCAACTATTTTGTAATTCTTATGTGTGCTTAATAGTTTGCAACAGAAACACTCAACATTCAGATAGGATATCAGATCAGATTTTCTGAAACAGTAGAATCTGAATTCACCTGTGGGCCTCAGAAAGGATTCTGAGTCAAGAAGGCAAGAAAAGTTGTGTGTGGGAGCAGTTTCCAAACCATGAAGACAAGTAAATAGACATTCATGTTCACATATACTCAGACTGACCATTGTCCTGAGAAACAAGCCACCAGGCTCGCGTAAAATAGTTTCTGCAAGATGTTGGTGGCAGTTCAAAGGTCTTGGAAACTCTTTCAAAATGTGAGAGAAAAAAACTCAACCTAATCCCTTTTAATTTAAACATTGATATAAATTTTTAAATGTTTTTTCTCCTTTCCTCTCTGAGCAAGATGCAAACTCCCAAAACGTCATGTACCTGTGTGCCATTTTATTCACCATGTTTCATAAGTTTCCCATTTATATGCTCTGAATTTCTGATGTACACTGGGTGAGTCACATCCAAAGTACTTTGCCTTTATACCATTTCAGTTTTTCCCCACAAGTGGAATAGGGAATACAGTAGCAGAATGCCTCCAGTTATAATCTAATGTACCAAATCATGAGCTAGTTTAAACAGCATAGCTGCACTAGTCCTGCAATGTTTTTTTCTATCTTTTTGAGGCCATAAGTTTTAGCAAAGTCATGTCAGCCAGAACATATTATTTTCCCTCTTTTTAAAATCATCCATTTAACTGACATAAAAGAAGAGGACCCACTCTCAAGATTCTCCCCTCACTGTTGTTGATTCTTGACATTTTTTCATAAATAAAAAATATTTGATATTTTCCAAAGACCAGTGTTTGAGGAAAGAAAACTATATGAGAATCTCAGTTTTCATGAAAAGTGTATTTCCAGTTCCCATGAAATATTTTGAAGACATGAAGAGGATGTACCAATTCAGAAAATGAAGATGAATGATTCAGAACCTGGAAGGAAAAATAATGTATAAATAAATAAAGTAAGTAAAATATTTTTACTTTTCAAATTTATAGGAAGTGTCATGACTCTGTGAATGATACATTTAAAAAAAAAAAAGGTAGTATAGGCAATGGTGCTGTTAACTGTCTCAAAGAACAAAATTAATAGGGAAGTTATAAATGATTGTTTGGATGAAGTTGTACTCTCATTATATTGTATCTTTTATCCATATACTTTCCATCACTAGCTCATTCTACTCTTTTCCTTCTATTATTTATGGAATCATTATGAGAAAGACTACATTTACTGATTATTATCAGAATGACTGAAATTGAAATTCCTCAGAAAGTCATAAACAACTTGGCTCCCAACATGATTTAGCCCATACCTCATGGATATTGATCTAGTTTTATTACCTAACTCCTAAGTTTTCAGTACCTGCTTAGTGTAATTTCTAGTACAGTTTAGTGGCCTGTCCTTTAACCACCTGTAATGACAAGTAAGCAGGCTTGTAGTTGATAGATTGATTTTAGGCTACTTACAGGATGGCAATTGCCTAATTCATAATACTGTTGAGGAACAACAAAATGTCTTTTCTACATCAGGCCACCTTTCCCATCACCAGCCTTTCCTTCTACATATTTTCTTCCTACTATAATTGTGTCCAATTTCAGCTTTTCATCCTGGGACACCAAGTTTAATTTTTGCCTTCATTGATGAGAAGTCCTGAGCTTGTTCAGAAAATATATTCCTGTTCCTTACATAAGTTCAAAGATAAAATTTTTTAACTACCACCAAGAAATTTAGTGAGACAAAAACCTGATGATGCTTGGATATGCATACCGTCTGCATGAGACTTTCTGAAAGTGAACAAGACCAAGGAAAGGGGTCAGTAATAAACTTTTCTCTTTTGCTGTGTTTTTTTTCAGGAACCATAAGAGGTTGAAAACTTGTCTAGAAGTTGATTTGCTAATAACTCTGTGAAAGCTATTTCCTGAATTATAGAAGCTACTATCTAAGACATAAAACAAAGATTAAATAGGGATTCAGAGACTAAATTATAAACTATTGGCAATCATGTTATGTTCCAGTAGGCATAATGCAAAATGGGTGCGTATATTTTAAAAGATGACCAAACCAAGGGTGTATTTGTGAAGAGATAAATTGATTAAAAATAAAAGACCCAATGTTTAGTCAGCAAAATAAAAAGTATATTGTATTAGAAGTTTAACCTTTTATGTAGTACACAACTAAAAACATAAGGACTTTCACAATTCAAAAAATACAGACTTATTTTTTTTAAGTACTGTATACATGAAATTGTACCCGGGCCTATTACCACCAGACAAGTAATATAATATTCAGTGGTTTGAAATATAAACTACCAGCAATACTAGCAGCAGTAGTTCACAATTTGCATACATGCAATTTCAGCTTATAAGCAAAAACTCAGTTCATTCATTATTAATTTTCAAGAAAAAAATACTAATAATTTGGAAATTGAGCTCTTGAAAGCTAGGAGAAGAAGTTTTGTAGTGTATAAATTTAGTCTGACAACGGTAAGAAATATCCTATTCTGGCATTTAAATTGAATTTGAATGTGTCCTCCTTATGCTGTCTTTTCCTCTCTGTCTGTCAAATATAACCCTTAAATTTCTGACTTTCCAGAACAAACAAACAAATAAATAGTTCTTAAAGTAACATTTAGCAATTAGCATTTAATATCCACAACTCATACACGAGAGGTCTGGCATTCCAGTCTCCTTTGATTTGTTCAACTCAGAAGAAGGTGCAATGAATTAAAATCATTACCATGTATGTGTTATTGGTCCAGTTAATTAAAAAAAATAATTAATAATTTCATCAATTCTTTTGTTACGTCAGAATGAAGTAAAGTAACTTTCCAAGTCATCTGGCCTCTTGTTATTTGATTTGAAGACAGAAAAAAAAAAGGTTTTAATTAAAGTGATATTAAAGTGTGGACAAGCTATCTTTTCTGAAATGTCAGTAATGATCACAATGTACTGAAAATATAGGTAAGATGTGTTTATATTTCTGGAAGAGGCAAGTTTGTTTCTTTGCTTGTAATTTATGTTATAACCTTTATTTTTTGGGTAATTCAACAAATATGGTAAATTTCACTATCTGTGTAACTCTAACTCTATTAACAGAGTGGTGTTAGCAGAGAATGTGAATAATAGACTATTGAGAGTATAAACATTACAAGTCCAGTAGCAGCAGGTACTAATATGCATAGTGAGAATGCTAGTTTTCAAAAGATGTTTTACCTCAGTGTAATTTATTATCGGTAGAAAGCAGATGCACTTATTTTTTTTGCAAAGCAACAACCTTTTTTTTGGTAAATAAATAAATTTAACTCACAGCCAAGAATTCAGACATTGGATTGGCTAGAAAACAGTTCCAGATGTGAATGTAAAACAGATTAGTGACCTTCCAGTACCTGAAAGATACCTATAAGAAATCTGGGGAAGAGCTCTTCACTAGGACATATAGTGATAGGATGAGGGGTAATGGTTTTAAATTAGGGAAGTGTGGATTTAGGTTGGATATTAGGAAAAAGATTTTCAACATGAGGGTGGTAGATCACTGGAACAGGTTGCCCAGAGAGGTGGTGAAGGCCCCATCCCTGGAGATATTCCAGATCAGGCTTGATGGGGCTCTGTGGCAACCTAATCTAGTAACATTGGCCCTGCTTACTGTGGGGGGGTTGGAGTAGATGATCTTTAAAGGTTCCTTCCAACCCAATACATTATATGATTCTGTGATTCTATAACACAACAAATATTTTTCCAGCAAATGATTTTGACTTATTTACAGTTACATTTCAATACAATATGCAATAGCTGAGTTTTAACTGCTTAAAGTAACAAAAATAATCCATATAGGTAAATAATAAAAGATAAATAAATAACTGTAGATAAATAACATCTACCAGAATTCTTTTAATACACAGTTTAATATGAGACTTACAGAAAAACTAAGAAAAAAAATCAGTTTTAAAATTAGAGAGGTTTCCTATTTGTATAAGTTTATTGAACAGAACATAATGTAATTGCCTAGGACTCCATCTAACACTGATCAATGTTAAAAGGAACAAGGGAAACATAAATCTCTGTAACTCTAGGCAAGTGGGAGAATTCTAATAACTTGGGAGATCACAAAACTTTACAGAAAAAATGGTAATTCCTATTGAAATTCAAATTTCTTTCTATTCTCAATAAGTAGCCAAGAAGTAAAATATGTAGCAAACTTTTTCAATATGAAATATCAAGTAAAATTATGAAAATACTGACCTTCATTATTTATTTTAGTCATTATTTTAATGTTTTACCGTATGACACCCTAGCTTACTCTCAAAATGCCTGTTAATTCAAAAACTATATACATGATCTTTCAAATTAGGGAAGAATTATTTAATATAAAACAAAACCAAAACCAAATAAATTTTGTCATTATATTTTCCTGACCACAAATAAGATTTCCAAATAAAATAGAGATATGATGCTGTAATATCATGTTCTAAACAAATGTACTAGTTCAAGATTTTATAATACCCACATAAATTACTTAAGTGTTATCTTGTCCCTTTCATTACTCCAGAAGGTCTTAAATATCTCATATTTCTAATATGCAATAATAAGCAAAAACACGAACAAGCATTTTATATCAATATTTCAATACAGAATTAAGCTCTTTATGTGTTCTGAAAATCTGAACTCTTTGTTCTCTTTACCAGTTATTAAACTTATTTAATTAATTTTCCTAGGGATTACTGCAAGACACTTGACATCTGCAAAGTAAGCACTCTTGTGTCAGATTGATAGAAATTCTAACTGCACACAAGTTAGTACACATTAGAATTTATCGCCACAATTTTTTGACCAACATCCATTATATACAACATAGACAACAGAATAAAATAAGATATAGGATGTTATTCAGTATGATGATCACATTTTGATGAATGTGTGCTGATTCCATACACTTCCTTGCTAAACAGTGCTAGATTTTTTCGTTACAGGATTTTGTGGGGTTTTTTTTCTCTAGATCTCTTTTCTGCCCAGCTTCTTGCACTGTAAATAAAATATGTGCAGATCATGAAATGACTACTAAAATTGCTCCAGAATTTCTCATGAAATAATGAAGTTGGACTTGCCAAGAGAATTGGTGGAGATCCTTATCAGCCTATTCTCCTGCCACTCAGATTTTTAAGATTGACTCGTCTCATCAAAAATAAGAAATCATTGAAACTGTGAACATTTCCCAGTGCACCTCACAGGCTATAATTATAGGGAACTCTGTAAAACTAAGAACAGTCAACCACAGTTCTATTATTTTCTTTTTGATGACAATTCAGTACTTCATTTATTCCCATTATTATACATGTCTGAGAAGATTCCTAATAGAATTTTTAAAAATCCTTTCTCATATTTTTTTAATCAGAAAAATAAATCTGCATAGTAAAGAGACCAATTATATTCAGAATTACTCATTTTTTCTTTATGGTGTGATCATAAACTTTCTAAATCTAGCTCTTTAGGTAACCTGTGATAATTTGGGGTAGCTATCTGGCCTCAGCTCTATTACAGTGCAGATTTTCCAGAGGTAAAAAATACTCCCTGAAGAACTCTACACAACCTTGAGTTTATGATAAGATAAACTTCATGTTCAAATTTATGAAATTTTGGCTGTAGAAGACTACTTCCTCCTTCTTTAGATGGCAAGAAGAATAATGTATTAACTCTACTGATATAAGCTCTTTCTCATGTTTTAATATTGTGTGGTAGCTATATGATACCTTATAGCTTAAATTTATTACTTTTTATCTGTTCTGTGACTGGGATAAGAAAGACATACATTTAGAATTTGAAGAACTCTATAATTGAAGTTGTGTCATTTAAAATGTATTATAACTCTCAGATTGCTTTAATTACATCTTTTTGTTGTAGTTTAGTACCATGGAGTTCAACACTTTCTAATTATTCACTGAGTTCAGCACAGTAAAATTGAAAAGCAGGGAGGAAATAGCAGTTCTTGTAGTCCTATGTTATCCTTCTTTTTTCAATTTTTCATCTGTTATACCTACCATTCTGGAATACGTGGCAATTCTTTTGTTCTTTCAACAGTTTTTCTGCTCATGATACAAGGTATTCCTACTAACTGTACCTAGAGAGAATAAAAAAAGAAGCAAGAAAGAAAAGAGGAGGAAAAAAGCAAACCACATTCTTTTCTTACAGATGCTGAGTTGTGGATGGAAATACAAAATGCAGTATAGGATATGTCTGCATAATAGTTTCTGGTATGTAAGCATAGCACAGTTACTACTAATTAGTTTGCTAACACTGTTTTAGTAGCATTCAGACAACTCTGGCAGAGTTTAATAAATACTTTAGCAACATGATGAAGGAAAGAGCTAACCCAAGTTGGACCGACATACACATAACATTTACAAATGAACCAAGCATTTAGAAAAAATATATCATGCTGAGTTTAGGTAGATTTATTGCACATGACATTCAGTGATTAATGAAAGACTTGCTTCTGGCCTTTCTGTAACAGATGCACAAGGACAATACAGAGACTATACCTCTTATGTTGTGAACAAACACAATTACTATTCTTGCAGTCAAGCATTATCGGTTCTCAGTGGCTTTCAATAGATGATATAAAGAAGTGAAGAAAAGTCCCATTACCTTTTTATGCTGGTTACATGTAGAGACAAAATTTATTTTTCAGAGTGGTTTATAATCCTCTGGCATTTTTGAGTCCTCACAGTTCAAAATTATTCTAGAAAATTTTGTGGCAATTTCCTCTGATTTGATTGCATATTGATAGCAGGTAATATAACTGGAACATCTGTTGTCACAGCCACACTTAAAAAGAAAAAAAAAACATAAAGAAGAAATTACAAGAAATTATGAAGACAAAAGTAAAAATTCTGCGAAACTCATCTGATCTTTCTGCAAGTGAATGTAGAAATCCTAAATTGTTAATACAAAAGTCCATTTACCATTAATAATTTTTGACATTATTTTTCATACCTTTTTAATCAGTTTTATTCTCACCATGCCTTTTTACTCAACATTAAAAACATTTTAAAAATTTTATTTGGGATCTGTGGATAATGGAAGATTTTTAAGAATAGAAGCACTGAATCCTATTTTGAATTTATGAGCTGTATGTGTTGCTGTTCTAAACAACTAGCTAAGAAAAGTTACCTGGATATAAATCCTCCTTCTTATGGATATAATACCTCCATGTGGCAAGTCTGGTATGTTAGATTATGAGATTTTGGATTTCATGTTTATATTTGCTTTCTCTTGTGTAGCCACTTACATAATCTCTGTAAACATTTTCTTTCAAAATAGATAAACACAGACACACACACACTCACACACAAACACACACACACGTGTATATATATATTCACCACAGCATTGAGTTACTGATGCATTTTTCTTTTGAATTTCTTTAGTCCTTTTAAATAACATAGCATGGGTGAATAGTTCATAGAAAAAGTCAGTTTCTGCTGATTTCCTTAGAAACTGAGGTATCTTCCCATACCAGACCTAAGATATGGCATGTAATGTTAACATCTAGCAAAACTCACTGCAAACTCACTCTTTCCAGTTGGAGATTCTGGACTAACATCTTGAGTTTTAAGAGACTGCACTGGCAGCTTCTGGTTTAGCCTTTCCATTCAGCCATTATAATGTCCACCAAACACCATACTTCTTCAGCCTGATTGTCGAGCTTCATAATCCACTGTGCAATTTCTGATATCCTAATTATTTCCTTCTCTGTTTTTTCAAACCAAAGAAAAACAAAAGTACATTTGAAAATAATGTAGTACTCTGAACCTTCTTTTTCTCCTTCCAATTCAATGTCATCTAATTTACAAAAAAGAACATTTCATTTGCTTCAGTTTTGGTTGATTGGTTTATTTATCATTTACAGGCTTTCTTTAATGACCACTTTTTAAATTTATATCTGGAAGGAATAAAGAGCTATAACTTTTTTTAGCCTGTGTTATTTTTTAATGAATACTTTGATTTCTTAAGGCTTTTGGTGGCCCAGTTTCACCATAGCCAGCAAATCATTCACATTTACCAATTAAGACATTAACAAGCTTTAAAATAAGAGTAAAATCAACCAGTCATGCAACTACACTTAAAAAGGATGTGTTTAGTAAACTGAGCTTTATCTCCTACCTTCTTTGCCCATTCTGGCATAATGTACCAAAAATGTACAAACTTTTTTGTTTTAAGAAATGCCTATGACAAAGATGTGATCAACAAATCCCTATTAGCTGACGACCAAATTCTTGACACAATACCAGGATGATATTTCAGGCTTTTGATGGCTAAACAGAACTGAGCTCATCACCTTCAATTTTGGAGTCTATAAGCGTATCCAAATAACTTATTTAACATATCAAATACATGCATAGTGGACAAGACTTATTTCAGGACTTAGTCCAATTTAATTCATCAGTAGGCAAACAAGAAGCTTGATGGAACACACCCTGCATTGAATTTCTAAACAGGCCATTGCTTTTAGATAAGGAGAAAAAGAAAAGAATATATAAATAATAGGAAAGTCTCCAATTATAACCACTGGTTATAAGAAAGATGAGCCCTATACTTCATCAAGCTTCTGTATTGTCTTCTTCCATTCTGAACTGCTGAAAATGATCCAAGAATAGATGCTGGAATTGTGCCTCTTTCTGCTTTCAGGGCTGTTGGATGACTTTGTGACACACCTCTTTAAAAGCTGACAAGGCAACCTTTCCTTTTAAAACTCATGGTTTCTTTGGGGAAGGTATTTTATTGTGCAAAAATTCTGACTGAGAAATGAAGCATTTTCTGTTCAGAAAAAGTAAAGGACTAAAAAATTTTTTTCAATTAGTCTTTAGTGTTTTATTTTAAACTAAGATAAAAGTAAGAAGGCAAAGACCAGCTAAAACTCAGACTGTGCTTTATATTCTGTTCCAGAGCTATTCAGAGTTCATATAATCTATAAACTGCACAAAGCCCTGTAATTATCACATTATGCTAATTTTAAGTTAGCCATGCTTCAGGAACCTATTGATTCCATTTCAGACATACCCTGTGTTTTCTAAAACTGAGATTATATTTATGAAACACTGTTTATGAACACTGAGACAAAAGGATAAAATCAGATTTATAATGCAGCTGAAGATTAATCAGAAGCTATATACTTTGTCTTTAATCAGCAGCAGAACTATCACTTCAGTTATTCTGCAAACTCTAAATTATTTAAGAATTATTACTAAAAATTGCATTATGAGGAAATGGCTTTCTTAAATAGTGTTTATCAGAACTTCAAGTTTCTGAGACTAGAAAATTCAGTAAGTTAAATTAGGAATTGAATACTTGGAATTTCTTCAGTTACTGGGGCAAAAAGATAAACATTTATTGTAAAAGTTATCTTAAAACATTTGAATATAATTTCACATCTATATTTTTTGAGCAAGGAGAAAAAAATAGTTTATTTCATTAGCAGCTGTGAATGAAGATGAAAGAAATGGAGCCTCCAGGGATGTCCATGAAGTCTTCTTAATCAAGCTAATTTTACAGACACTATTAATGATTTGCAATTCACTGAGTTGAAGCAACAGAAGAGATACTTACCTAGCATTCTATTTAACTTTATTTACTATGATTATTTTCTATACTACAATTAGCCACAGCCATTCATAAGGCAACATTAACTTGCATCTCAGAGGGGGGAAAATGAAAGCATGCAATAGAAGAGCAGAAAACAGAGATACAGTTCTTCCAGTATGTATGGGCCCTACTCGAGGTGAAAAGGATTTTCACTGAAGAGATAGTACTAAGGTTTAATCACTGATCATATTTGGCATTGATACTGGATACCGTTGGAATTTGAGAAAACAAAATGTTTAGGTCTGAATGAAGTAAAAAAATTCACCTCAGTAAAATTCCTTTTAATTCTATGACATCTGTTCACATATCTATTCTTGCAAGCAACACAAATATGTATTAATAACATTCAGAGTGATATGTCTGGTGATAACTGTACATACAAATAACAACATGAAAAATCAATCCTATGTTTTTATCCTATATTCTCCCTGTACTTACATCAGTGAAATATGCTAGTGTTTGCATGCACTGATGTTATAAAATACAGTGTGACTGCTAACATACTGGCATTTTATATTAAAGTTCTCATTAAATTATCCACACCGGGACCATTTTTCATCAAACTGAAGGATTATCTTTCCCCAAAGTTCAACTCAGATGGGTCTTAATCATTTTCATCTTAAAAAGCAGTACAGGAGTCAATGCTAGCTCACACTTACAATGTGGCAACCAATCGAAATGTTTTTGTCTGCCTCCATGACAACAATCATATAGTATTGCAGCAAACCATCAAAATTCAAATGATACCATCAGTTTGACAAAGTGTTGAAAAGCATTTCTGTTGCCTGTAGCAACAAATAGTTGCCGTGTTGCCTTGAGGACCCATAAAGGCAAAAATTTAAGTACAAGAACAATTAATAAGAAGTGAACTAATTGGTGAAAAAAACCCACACAAAAACAAAGCCAAATCTAAGTTAAAATGTAGACACTTATGCTGTAAGTGGAACTCCTACCTAAATCTCAAGTTCCCTGTAGCCAATAAAGTTCCAAAAATGTCAGATAGGTATCTATATTTCAGGAGCAGCCCACAGTGCACCTTAGAGAGCTGATCTATAAAACACACAAAATGCTGAAGATCTGAATAAAACAAGTCAGAAGCCACTAAGCATATGGATCTGAGTTTTGCTGTGTATACGATACAGGGAACTAGAACTAGAGCAAAAGGAAAACAAGGCCATGTACAACCTCAGAAATGTACAACATTTACTGAATTTAGCTTACTGATTGCTGTTAAATGCTGCATTCACTCACACATGCAAAAGAGAAAAAATATTTGATTTACAGAAAAAATGATACCCTCACCTTTCATTAATATCTCCTGAAGACCAAGCCACAAGCTATTTATAGTGGAGCCTCTTCCAATGCTTTCACAAGACTTGAAAGAGAGTTCTTGTCCATTCTGGCAGAAAGGCAGACAGGTAGGATAAGAAACTAGAACAAAATATCTAATGTATGCATTTGAGAACCGGAAATCTTTACTCCTCAAATTATATGTCTGTACACTGTTAAAAGTAACTGGAGAACAGAGACTAAGATATTCTGCTGGCTGTAACTGGAAGACTTCTTTTTCTGTTTGACATGTCAGTGCTGTTATATTACCTTTCACAGCTGTAACTTCATTTTGTGAAGTGACAATCTCTCTAAGAAGCACTTGGTCAATTGGTATAAGCATTACTCAGCCTTTCTTTTGTACACCTATAAAATTTGGGAGCTAGACATCTTGTTGCCTAGGGTAAGTAAGAGCAACCTGGAAAGCACTGGAGTATTGGGAGCTTTCAGGTCAACAAACTAATCATGTCATGAGACACTCAGGATGTGGAAGATGTTCAGCAGGACTCCTATAAATAGTAATTTAAGAGATGGGTATCTAAAGTCATCTAAGATAATCAGATCCTAACAGGAAGAAAACCTAAATGCAATCATTTGTTATTTTAGAAAGATCATCGCTAACTGAAAAAAAACCAAACCAACAACTTTGTTATTTCACACATTCTGGGCAATAACCAGTACTTCACTTCCTCTTTGGCACAGATTTAAGAATAAATAGGAGTTTTCTTGAATGTTACAGCATGATTTTCAGCACGTATTTTTACGAAGACTTTCCAGAACACATCTATAAATTTACAGAAGTGTAGACTGATCTGCAGTTGTTTCTGCCTTCTACTACTGTAATTTCTGTCATTACTTCTGGATCCACTTGGACAACATGACAGTAAAGTACAAGGAAGCTCCAAGTTCTAAGAGATACATCAAAATCAGTTAGAATAAGCATACTTCAGGCAAAGATGATAATTCAGATTCTGATCTAGAAAAGCATTTAGTAACTTCAGAAACTATGTCCTTAATTAATTTACCAACTTTTATATAGAAAATCACTTGGAATTATACAGAAATTCTTGGAATGCTATAGTCAGCTAGAAAGCAAGAGTAATTAAATATCAGAAGTATAAACAAAATTTCCCTTATACAAGTATGTTTTTAATAATCCTTATCTTTCTGGAAAGTAAGAGCAAGAAAAAAAATACTTCAGATTTTTTTTTTTTTATGTTGCATCACTATTTATTGTATACTTAATGATTTTCGAATTGAGAATATGGACTCAAATTCCATTTCATGAGTTAAATCACATCTCAAGCTCAAAAATTTTCAGCTAATTCTTGTGCAATCAGTTAATGATCAAAAGTAATTAGAGTTATAAGAGATCAGATAACTGTGATTGAGTGGATGAACTATACATTGATCCTGTCAGGATGTCCTTTCATGTTCATATTCTATGGAGCCAGATATCTCTATAACAAATGCTAAAATTATAAAAGAAACAGTCAGTCAAGGCTTGATCTGTCTGCTTTTCAACAGCCCAATTAAAGATTTGAGGTTCAGTCAGGGTGTTAATGATTAGATGTGACTATAAATCAGTAGGAAATGATAGTCTGTAGTAAGAGGATAGCATATCATAGCAGCTAAGTTTGAAGCTAAGCCTTTTTGTAATGCTACACTGAACCACTTAGACTACCCTGCAATCAGCAGTACTGTGTTGCTCACAGAGTTAAAGAGCTTTAACTGGAGAAACTCAGATACCAGCTAGGACAAATATAGCATGGGTTTTGTCTGCTGGAGAATAACACGCAGGTACCCAGATGAGTATTTAGGGACAACCCTCACACTTCCTGAATATAAGCCAGTGGCAAAGTAAGTTGGGAGGTGCACCTGGTGATGCTGGAGGTCATGTACTGAAAGACACCAGCCAAGCATTAGGAGCAGGAAGAACAGAAAGATATATGAGGTTGGAAACAGCAACTAGGTAACTCTCTGGTTATCACAGTTATAAATATTCAGCTGTGCATAAGGAAGTCTAGTTCGAAAATAGAAGCTGGCATTATGGTGACTGAGTGATTGTAAGTACTTGCACTGGCAAAAAAGGCAAAAAATTCTGTAGAAGAAAAAGTAATCATTTTTGAATGCAATCCCCTCGCATGATTTGTTGAGGTAGTAATTGTTTGTAAAGCAGCTGTCCTGGTTTTGCTGGGATTGAATTGTAGAATTGCCTTTTAATGTTTCAGCAGAGCTGGATTTCTTAGAAAATTGCAGTGTTTACTTTAGTAAAATAAACACTTTAGTAAACTAAACATTACTTTAGTAAACACATGTTGATATTATAGCTTTAGCTGAGACATCAAGATAGAGTTACTTTCCTTAGAGTAGCTGATAGGTTTTTTGTTTTGGTTATCACCAGCAGATGTTTACATTTTTCAAAGTTTTTGTTTTCAGTTTTTTGACTGCGCCTGTGCTTACAGTTTATTTTGTGGTGGTGGTGATTTTTTGAGGTGGTTGTTTTGTTTTGTTTTGTTTTGTTTTGTTTTGTTTTGTTTTTCCTTCTCTCTGCACAAAAGGATGGATAGGGAAGTGAAGTCCTGGGATTCTCTGGGACAGGTGACCCAGGACAGATGATCCAGGGGTGATCCAAGCTGACCAATAAAGATGTATTCTATCCCATAAATGTAACACTCGCTATAAAATAGGGAGTTTGCAGGGGATGACTATTCCCTTTCTTTGATTCCTTCTCTTCCTTTCTCTTCTACTTTGTGAGAGTGGCCTGTCTCAGTTCCTGAGGCTGACCTCTCCCCCACTGCATTTTCATTGGCATATAGCAGGTGATTGCTGTTTGTGAGCTGAATATAACTTTGATTGCTTTATTATAGTTGTTCTTATTCGTCTTACAATTCATTGTAATTCATTATTATTATTTCAGTTTGATTTATTTTAATTGTTAAATAGTTCCTATCTCAATGGATGAGTTTGTTTTCACTCTCCCAGTTCTCTCCCCAGTCCCACTGGAGGTGGGGGGATGAGAGAGAGCTGCCTGATGTAAGCTTGTGAACTAGAACTTGCTCTTACTACACCACTCAAGTTACAGATGTTTGATCCATAGCAAATACGTGCCTGAAAAATAAAAGTCATTACAGGGAGATGGAATCTCTCTTTACTTCTTCCTTGGAAAAGCTTGCTAGTAGGAACTGTACAAAATTGTGGTTTGTTGTTTAAAGGCCAAATGAGGTACCTTGGGGAAAAAAACAAAGTATCTAGACCTCTGAAACGCTTCCACCATCTTTGTAGAAGTCTATGAAAGCAAGTTTAAAATAGCTTTTAAAATAAAATAGTATAAAATAAATTGGCTTAAATATAACAGATCATAGCATTGTACTTTTGTTTTTTTAATTCAATCACATCTTGGATGTTTTCCCAGTTTTACTTCAACATTTCAGTTTTTTAAACAGCCTCTTTTCAGATTGGATGTTTTGGTTTATTTTCCTGTAGCCTGCAAGAGGATGTTTTGCCTACAAATATTATCTAAAATAGATTCTATACTATTCCATGTGTTACAGAGGTACTAGACAAAGCCTAACTGTAAGAGCTTACAATATGGGTATTTTGAATCCTTTTTAAAATATTATTTCTCCTTGTTAAATTCTGGACATAACTTTAACTTAACTAACCTTATATGCATTGATCTTCACATCCTTTAAAAATACTTACAAGAAGTCATGTTTCTGATTGGTGTCAGGGAAATATCTCATGTTATCTAACTGATGCTGCAGGAATCTGATACCTTACTGTAGGTTAACTTTAGTTCATTCTCCTTTGTTTATTTCTTGTCAAAAGCTCAGTTAAACAGCTCATGTAAATTATTAACTTATCATTTGCATAGAGATCTTTTCTTCATTTATCCATAACATTTTGAACTCAAATGAAAGAGTTTACTATGAGTCCGTATACTGAGTACTGATCTTTAAAGAACTTGCAACATCAATCTGTTTTTCTCAATCTCATCTGTTCTCTGCATTATTTTCTGAGACATGTATTGTTAGGAGGCCTTTTGCAGTTTAAGCTGGTCCTTATATGTCTGGTCTGAAGGGTACATGTACATACTTAAAGCTATTTGCTTTTCACTATAACAAAACTATTTTAATTAGAACAAATTTGAGTTGGTTGTTACTTCTCAAACACTAGAAAATTTAGAAGGAAAAATAGGTAATAGGCTGCAATAAAGTCAGATTTTCAGGTTATGTGGTGTCTTTTAAATTTCCTTTTATTATCCATTTCAAAGTTTTCTTTTTCCATAAATCTCCTTTTCTTTTTCCCTTTCACTTTGCTGACAATTTTTTTGCTTGTGGCTTTTTCTTTTCTTTTTCTTTTCTTTTCCTTTTCTTTTTTTTTCTTTTTTTTTTCTTTTTTTTTAAAAAACTCTACTTACTCCCATTAAAGTGGGGAGCTCTTCTTCCAGGAATCTAAAAAATTATCTATGCTATTATTTCCTTTCTTTTAAAGGTCATGTTAAAGCTGTGAATATAAGACAGATGTCAACAATCAATATATACTGTTTATTGGAGTTAGTGCCTATTTCTTTATATAGTTGTGTTTTTTAATAATTAAGCAAGTATTTGTTTTGCAAAAAACCAAATCAATTTTGCTTTTTCACTTGAGCAAGCTAAAAATCCCCACCATTCAACAGAGTTGAAAACCTTTACAGTGCATTATGAATTACATGTCAGGAGTGTAGATTTATATACACAACACATGTTAATTTACATACTTGTACCAGAAGTTATATAAATTAATATTTTTCACAATTTCTTCTAAAGCATTTCAGCTATGTTTGTAACAATGGATTCGATTTTTTCTGAATTATTGTGTAAAGTCTGAATGGGACGAAACAGGAATACAACTCTGTTGCGTTGCTCCTGATGTATTTCTGTTACATGTAGCTATTTATTTCTGCTTAGTGATGTGATCTCTGGTTGGGAACTTAAAAGAATGATGACGCTAAGAAAAATAGAATATGAAAAATCTGCTATGTCATTTTTTTTTTGTTTCACAAATTCTGAAGATGTGCATGTCAGAACTGAAAGAGAAGAGCAAGAAGATAAAAGAAGTATACAATTTCTGTGGACATATCCTCAATAGGCTGTATTTTGATTTCCCATTTTAGATTTGAATTATTAAAATACATATTTTTAATTTAAAAAGTAATATTAAGTTTCAGTGTGCATTATGATTGTAAAGTGTTCAAAGTTGTTTTTCTGATGCATGCAGTAAACATGAGGCAAGCTTGGAGTTATGGGATCGGGAAAACATGACTTGCTATAAATCTCTTCTTCCTGTGTTACTAATTCAAAATGGCACACAAATGTGTGGAAAACCTACATATTTTTGCCTCTTGAAGCAGACTTGATATTCACTTTATATTAGAATTAACCCGTAGATAACAGAAAGCCTCAAGGCAAAATTTGACAGCAAACTGCATTTTAGCTACTGCTAATCATCTGATTGAAAATGTTCTATAGTTAAAATAGCCTTGGCTATAGTTCTTCAAATAGTATCACTAGAATTACTTTGCATGTTTCATACATGGGCTCTCACTCTCTCTCAAGGTACTCGTTCAGTTTTATTGTTCTATGTAGCTCATACAATATATAGATATAAAAGAATAAAGCAAGCCATGTGGGGAAAAAAAAAGGGTTTAAGTCTTAATGCTTTGTGATGCTCCATATTCTGAGAAATTCACATTAAAATTCTGAGAGTGGCATAAGCAGTGTTCAGTGTTTGAAGAAAGACACTGTTAAGGCAGGTGGCTGGGGAAGTTATCTATAGGTGAACAGTGCAGCCAAGAAACTGTGTTCTGAGCAGAACTCTTATAACATGAACATAAAAACTATATGAATTCAGCTCCAGTAACTAGAAGTACACTAGGACTGTGTCAGATAATTATTGTGTAAAGTATTTTTAATTATTTCTACCATGATCTTGATTTTTTTTTTTAAATTCTGTACTGCTAGCAAATATGTAGTTGATATTGATTGTGATACTTTAAAGTATAGGTTGTGTAATGGCATAAGTCATATTTAAATTCATTTTTCACTTTTCACATTTGAAACTGATCACGGTGGAGGCACTATTGTTTAATGAAATTGTAAGAAAGCCTGAAATCTGTTTTTGCCCACTTTTGGTTGCGTTTACATCATGTTCTTTAATCTCTCCTTCACAAAAACTGCTCCTAATTTCACTGTTTCCATCAACAGAAAAACCCACATTGAGATTCCAAAATGTCAGCTTTCCTTCATAAAGAATCATGAAAAGCAAGACATTTCACAGTCCAGAGTCTTGAATTATTACTTGCTATGTTGCTCTCTGTTCCAGCTGCCAGAAGTTACTGATCTCTATGCTGACTTTGGGGTTCTCATTTTCCTGAGAGGATGTCAGAGCTAACTGTTTTTCATTTTACCCCGTTAAAAAAATTATTTTGTCAAGAGCACTTCCCTGTGCTACAGCAATCAGTAAGATAACTAACAATAGCTGGTAACGCCAAAAACTGGCATCCATTACAGGAAAAATCAAAGAAAAACAACATAATGAAGCAATGTCTGACTTACTGTCTGATCATTGCTTCCTTATTGTTTCAGACCAGGCTTTTTGGCTAACCTTCTCATGTGCTAATCCTCAGTGTTGAATTTTTCTGGACTGGTGGGAGTCAAAACTACCAAGGAGCATTACGTCAATACAGTGCCGATAACATGCAGGCAAGTATAAACCTGTTAGCCGACTTAGAAGACCCAGATTTCCCACCTCTTGTAGCACTCTAATCACAAGGATCTTTGTGATTAGGTAATATAAAATAAAATAATAGAAATAAAATAATAATATAAACTAAAATAACATAAATTAAACTTTCATTTTTATTTGACTGTCAGGCCAGTACTTGACTGCTACTGTAAAACTATTTTGCACCAGAAATGAGGCTTTTCTTTTTTCTGTGGTCATCTTAGAACAGATTGTCTATTCTTTTCCATTTTTTCACCTGCAATATGAACAAAACACTGTTAAAAACATCTTTCTTTTGCTGTAAGGTAGGAAGTAATCTTCCTTAGCTGTATGAGAAAGTCATTAAACACATCTGTTGTAAAGTAAAATGGAGCTGACAGCACAAATGTAATCAGTTAACATTGTTCTGCTCTGGTCTGGCAGCTTGTTAAAAGCAAACTATTTTTAACTATACCATTAAATAATTTGGCCTTACTCTAGTCAGCAATAAAACTCCTACTTGCTGGACCAGAATAAAAATTACATAAATAGGGGCAATAGTAAATTGCCGCTGTGCAACAGATTTATACATATATAAGGATTATTAGATACTGTAATTGCTCAAAAATGGATGACATGACTGTGTGGAAGTTCTGGAGCAGTACACACAATGGTACCTACACCAATTAACAAAAAGGAATAATATGAAAAAAAGATGTGCACTCTAGATTTTATACTGTTATTGTAGAATTCTGGCTGAGAGACTCAAACCGATCTTCAAATTTCTGTTCTCATTTATAAGGAGTGCTCTGGACAGTATTTTCAGTTGTTTGACATTTTCCCCTAGCAGTGTCTGATTTAATTATGAGTGCAAGTGTTTATAATCTAAAAATCTGACATTGACTTATATTTTGATTATATAACACCAGTATTTTCCGTGTTTTGTGTTATTCCACGCTGCCTTGTCAACTGGTGTGAACCTTCTTGACAGTTTGCGATTTAACTATGCATGCATTGTAGTATTATCCTGCTATTTGCAGCAGTTCGTACCATCACTAAGTTTCAGTCTGTTTTAGTTAGAAACATTTAAGTGAGAGACGGAAAAGTATTCATTAACCGGAGCATAAGGTTTTGTTTCAATAACTGAGAAAGACCAAAGAAATATTTTGGTTCTTTTTGTGGACCAAAGAATATTTTGGTTTTGTTGTTCAATAATTTATTTTTTTTATATGTATATATATATATATATCATTCTTTGTCAAGAACCTCTCAATATTCAAAAGCAAAGTGGAAAGGCAGGGCTTTACAAAAACTATAATTTGAAATTTTGAAATGTACAAGGACTTTTCTCCAATATACCAACTTAAAATACCACACAGCGATTGTCTCATATTTAATTTATTATAGAAGGAAAAATATTTCCAATTTTGTCCAAACAGCTCACACGGTTTTCTTTTACACTCTGGTAGAAGCCATTTTTCCACTATCTAACACAATTCTATAATAAAAATATAAAACATTCTGTATATCAGATGACACAAGGTAACCTCACTTAGATTTTACATACTGATCAATATTTAATCACTGTCTGATCTGCCTACTTATTTATCCTTTTACAGGTAAAAGCTCTCTGGGAGAGTCATTGAGCCTTGTTCATTCATTTTACCGAGCCCCTCATATGAAATAATGGAGAGAAATATCTGCTGACACTAGCATGCCTGTTCTAAAGCTCTTTTTAACAAATCACGAAAACATGCAAGCCTTAAAAAAATCTAGATTAAAATCTCAGTACCAATTTGTTTGAAAAGCAAGGCTCTATTTTAATATACAGTCTCCCTTCTTTCTGGTGAGTGTAGTAGCAAAATGCTGCTCATACACAAGAGGAGCAGGTGGAAAACATGATAGCACTGGAGTACACCTAATACTTCAATTTCATTATGTGCATCTGCATCTATTTTTTTACATTGTTTTTGTCAGGCTTCCTCTTTCAGAAAAAAAAAAAGCATTAATAGGAATTACTTAGCTCATTTAATCAGTAGCTTTGTGAAGAAGAGATTTGCAAGTGAGTTTGAATTGTGTGTCCCTGTGGTAGCAAGGCAGGCAGGTGCTTCAGTATTGGGAGATATAGAACTTCCTTGAACCCAGTCAAGACACTTCTGGAACACATCCACGATCCAATAAATATTAGACATGAAAAGGACCTATTTAAGTCATTTGTCCCTCTCCTTGTCAATATGAGTAGATATCCTGTACAGCATTGTATTGGGTTTTCTGTGAGGGCTTTTTGGTTTTGTTTTTGGCAGTGGGGGAGAGCTATGAAGATAGCCCTGTAAGAAGCTACCTGAAAACCTCCCCCAGCTCCAATGGCAGATCCACCTCTGACTAGAGTCAAGCCAAACAATGCCCTTGTGAATTCATGTAATTAAGGGGGGAGCAGCGCATCATCACTCTCTATTACACTGGCCCCGACAGGGACAGCCCTGGACGCAGGTGGCGTGGACCTCTACCCAGCCCTGCACGGCCAGGCTGGACCAAGCCAGTCCCAACTTAAGCTTAAGCCTTGCTGCAGCTCCAGCTCAAAAGAGAGAGCTGGGAATTCTTCAGAATCATCAGTATGTACCTGCAGTGGAGACAGGAGAGGGACCCGAGGAGAACAACTTTAAAAAACACCAAGATCAGTGAAGGAAGAAAGGAGAGGGAGAGGAGAAGGATGCAGACCTTAGGTTCCCCCTGCAACCCATGGCAAGAGTGCAGGTTGACCTGCCTGCAGCCCATGGAGTTCACTGGTGGGACAGAGCCACATGAGCAGGTGGTTGCCCCTGAAGAAGCTGTGACTCCGGGTAGTGTGTACTGGTGCAGTTCTTGCGTGAGGGAACTATGACCATGGGAGAGCCATATTAGAACTTTGTGGACTTGGGCTGAAGCAGTTTTTGTGTGTGAGGGAAACTGCAGCTGTGAGCAGACCAACATTGGACTTTTGTGGACTCTTTCTCCTGTGAGAAGGGCACCATGTGGAAGCAGAGAAAGGCTGGGAGGAGTTCTCCCCTACCACTGAAGAGGAAGGAGTGGTAGAGACCACATGGGATAAGATGACTGCAAACTCCATTCCCATCCCCTCTGCATCCCTGGGCAAAAGGGGGGGAGGTGAAGAAACTGGGAACAAAGCTGAGCCCAGGAAGAAGGGAAGTGTCGGGGAAAGGTGTTTGACTTTAAGATCTGGTTGTATCTCTCACTCTTCTACTCTGATGCTGTTGGTAACAAATTAAAATGGTTTTGGTTTTGTTTTTTTTTTCTCCATATGATGAATCTGTCTTTTGCCCGTGACCATTTTAAGTGGTGAGAAGCCCTCCCAGTCCTTATTTTTTCTAGTTCCTTTTTAGGGAGGCATTGTGCCGCTCAGTTGTACACTGGGACTAAACCACAACTGCATATATAACTTTTCAAGTCTAGATCTTAAAGACCTAGGCCATGAATATTTCAATTTATAATGAAAGACTATCCTTCAGTTCAGCTTTTCCTTGGAGTTTTTGCTAGATTTTATGCAGGACTTAAATGTTTTTCACATACTTTTATGCTGCTATATCTAACTACTGTACCTTTCCTCACTTTTAAACTCAGTGGCAAAAGTCTCCTTGATTTAAAAATTACTAAGACTTCACCCTCAATTTAGTCTGCAAAGTTACTGCTTCCTCTAACTCGCTGTATCATATCACATTTTCCTGATTGCTAGAATAGTAGATAGGTCCTCCTACCAAAAAAATCTTATAGTGTTGGAGGTAGATCTTTCTTGTCCTATCCAGTATGTTCTCATCAGAGAATCCCAAAGTGACCAATGACTGATGATAGTTTCTACACAGTAGATAAAGTGTGATGGAATGCACATAAAATAAATTATGCCATCTGGGACATTACAGCCACTTTACAGCCTAACGAAAGAGTCAATACTAAAATAGGATGATTAGTTCTAACATTTCTTATTTACATTACATTTATTTAATGGCAGGAATAAATCTGTTTTTCTTTCAGTCAACGATGATGGCCCTACAGGTTGTAGAAGAACAAAATTAATTCCATCTAACAGTACTCACAGTTTTCAATATATTGAAATGTGAGAAGTATATATTAAAAAAATACAATTTTTACACAGTAATAAACCTTTGCTTTGCACTGATTTTGTTCTTGATTTTTTACAAGCTTGTCTCCTGCAGCGAGAACCTTTTAATATTTTCTTTCC
>NW_010157877.1:25111-32631 GCF_000695765.1 Mesitornis unicolor
AGCTTTATGAAATTTATTTTACTTGTATTTTCATTTCCTTGCTTTCATCATAGCAAAGGTACTATTACTTCATTAAGCCAGAAGATGCATTTTCTAAGAGCACTTTTCAGTTTTGTCCAGGGAATGCCTTTTTTATCTCTAGGATAATGATAATGTTTCAGTTAGACTTAATATCAGGCAGCAAAATTCATTAAATAAATTGTTCATAACACAAATTTTGATTTGTTTATTTAATTTTACTAATTTTTCCTTGTTATACGCTGTGTAGAACACTTCTCCTGATGTTTTTCTGTAAAATTCCCCAAAATCTATGGTACATTTGGTAGTAAAAATGAGTTCTGTTTAAGTATTTTTATTGATTATTTTTTTTCCAATAATGTGAACTTTTAAGCCCAATATTCTGAGTTCTTAATATCATAACATTCAATGTAAATTTTCAAATGTAAATTTAGATGAGGATTTTAGGAAACAGATTTGAATTAATTGACTCAACTTTTTAAAATGTCTTTTTCAAACTCATTTGTAACATGGTTATACTTAAAATCACATATTTGGAAAAGGCAAGGATGGGGAAAGGAAATGTTGGAATAACCTAAAAATCTGCTGTGATTTACAAAATAGATTCCACAGGTAATTTGGTGCATTGTTTTTTGAAAACCTTTAAATTTTGAGATTTAATCATTACTTCATTCTGCTTCTTCAGGCATCGCATGATGAGATCTTTATAATATATTAAAGGTTTAATTAACATATTACTCCATATGTAACATATCATATTATTACTTCATAATATTAGTGGTAAGAAATCAATTGACAAACTTTTTCTAATTAATTAATAATGTTGATTAAACATATGAATTAAATTATGCAGTGTTAGCATATGTGTGGCTATAAGGCAGATTTTCTGTCTGTACAAAATGAAGTGTCTCCAGTCTGCAACAGATTCAAATCACAAAAATTTGAAAAGTTCACTTAAATATTACATTTTTGAAGGAATTTATTTATTTATTTATTATTTATCAAATGTTTTGAAATTACTGTAGAAATGGGAAGACAAAACTCTGGGCTCTAATTTTATGAGCACAAATTAAAATCAGTAAGAGACAAAAATCACCAGCACTTCTGAAATAAATATTTAAGTCTGTAATATGCTTACATCTGTCTATTAGACACTATTTTGTAGTTGGTCATCTTTGTAACCAGTTTTTCTTCCTACCAATAATGACTTCTCACAGTGTCAGGGAAAAGAGGGAACTTTTCAAATCCTCTTACAAGTTATGTGAAAAGTTGTGGTCTGCGGTGTGTTAACTCATTCTGTATTTTTGCGTGGTTTTGTTTAGGGTTTATTCTTTTTTCCATTTTCCTCACTTTTATAGTTCCAAGGAAGTTCTCTTTAATTTTCTTTTTCTCCAAATTTGTATGAGGAAGGGTAATCAACAGGATTTTAATTTTTCCTTCTAACATAATTCTTACTTGATCCATTTTCTAGGCTACATATCTGAGGAGTTAATAGAGGAAGAATGGGTTGTAAGCTGCAAACAAAAACGTAGGCTGGATCTTTATCTCACATTTGGAACAAGTAAATATTTATTTATTTTCAGTTCATTCAGTGGTTTCAGTGGTTTGTAAAGTCAAATCCAATCAGTCCCAAAAATAAGAATTGCTTCTTGAAAACTTCTTGAGCCACTCTACAACTTCCCTCAAGAAACTGGGAAGTCTGAGAATAGACCTTACTAAGAAATACAGAAGGGGAGAAAACATTGAATACCTCAGATTCAGTGGGTTATCCAATCTCACAAAGCAATAGGTTTACAGCTTTATTTTTATTTCCCTTTACTGCCTAAGTTCTTATAAAAGCCTTTCATGTCCCTCTCCAGTTTCAACACCAACTTTCTTAATTCTATTCCGGCATTTCCAGGCTCATAGGTAGCTTATTCATTACTTCCACACCTCGTGCACTTTTTTTTTTTTTAACCTTTGAGTTTGGCCAAGGAGATTCCTGTACAGCCAAGATAGCCGTCTGCCACACCTACATTTGTAAAGGGCAAGTGTAAAGAGGAAGGAGCCAGGCTCTTCTCAGTGATAGCAAATGACAGGACAAGGGGAAATGGGAGCAAGCTGGAGCATAGGAGGTTCAATCTGAACATGAGGAAAAACTTTTTTATTGTAAGGGTTACAGAGCACTGGACCAGGCTGCCCAGAGAGGTTGTGGAGTCTCCTTCTCTGGAGACATTCAAAACCTGCCTGGACGCATTCCTGTGTGACCTAGTCTAGGTGATCCTGCTCTGGCAGGGGGGTTGGACTGAATGATCTTTCCAGGTCCCTTCCAACTTCTAATATTCTGTGATTCTGTGATTCCCGAACACTGAAATGAGCTTTGAAGTCCCTGAGATATTAAAAGTGTCTCTTTCTTATGTAAGTATGAGATCTGGCCCTTTTTCAATGTAAGTTTTAATTTGATGAAATTACATTTTAAATGAACTTTTTATTTGGAAATTCATTAAGTTTTTTCTTCTTGCAGAGGTTTATGAAGAGGGCAGAAGGAAAAGAGGAAGTGAACGGGCCTCTAAACTAAACTGACTGTAATACCTCCAAAAGTATTATTCCATTACATAAGTATTAATTAAATCATAGTATAATTCAGTTTGGGAGGGACACACAGAAGAACGCTAGTCCAAATTCCTGCTCAAAGCAAAATTCACTACGAGGTCAGACCAGCCTGCTCATGGCTTGACATAGCTGTGTCTGGAAAACATCCAAAGATGGAAGCTGCATAGCCACTTAAGGCAGCCTATTCTACTGCTTGACTATATTCATGGAACGGAAGTTCTTTTTCTTATGCCAGGTCTAAATCTCCTCTGCTTAATTTTTATGTTTTGTTTCTTATCCTTCTGACATGCACGGCTATAAAAAGCATGGCTCTATATTCTCAGTGAAGTCCTTGGAAATAGTGTTGGATTGTTTGTTCGTTCTCCACCTGGGTTTTGTTTCTGGGTTCTAAAGATAGAAGTAAGTGGACAAAACAGGGGAGGAATTAATCATGGAAAAATAATACTTGCACAGATGCTATTGCTCAACTGAAGCTTTTAAATATAAAAAAAAAATATTTCATGCAATTTACTTCATACATATATATGTGTATATATAAGACATTTATTTAGTATTAAATTAGAGGGATTAGAATAAAGAATTAGAAAAATTGATGTTGAAAGTAGAGAGGAACATGAAAGGCTTTTATAAGAACTTAGACAGTAAAAGGAAAACAAAAGGAAAATGTAAACCCATTGCTCTGTGGGATGGGAGAACCCACTGAATCTGAGGTATTCAATGGTTTCTCTCCTATTACCTGAAAATCCAGACAGGTGACTGGTAGCTAGCCATTTGCAGAAGTGCTGCCATAGCTGTTAAAAAACCCAAACAAATAAAAAAACACCACCGCTCTGAAATTCTGGCCCTGAAAGAATTCAGGTGTGAAGATCTGTGTCATAAGGACATTAAAGGAAAGCTGAAGTAGCTTCTAACATTAAGTACTGACCCACTGTCCCAGAAGTAAATGTTTATAGTGAGTATTACTTTTGTAATAAGGTGGACAATTCAGTTCTCTGAAAATTTCAGTTAACATTCAGGTGGCTAGACAAAAGAAACTCTGCACATCACTTTTATGGACAGATCTTAACCTTCACAGATCAGTGAGTACATCCAGATTCTATAATTAAGTATGTTCGCTAAAAACAAAGACTCCAAGCTGCTTTTGGATGACTCAGCAGAAATGTATTTTTTAATGGCATTATATTGATCTGAACTGTATATCCTTGAACAAAATCTATGTGTCAGGAAGCTTTGACCTAAATTTTCAATGACAGCAGAAAAAATGTTTTCCTTTTTGTGCTCCCAGGTTTAAAAAGAGCTTTAGCACTGTGTCTTAGGGTTTACAAGATAAAATAATAAAGCCAGTGGTGAAGTACCATTTCAAATATTGCTGCAATGACTAAAAAACACATTCTAAACTCCTGGAGAACACCTTGAACATCTCATCTAATTAACGTATTAGATATGGATATATTTTATAAAACTCAGATATGTTATAAAATAAAGACAAAAAGATAATAAAATCAGAGAAAGGAATTTGTTTTTTTTTTAAAAAATCTGACTACTACATAATATTTATATGGTGATCTACATAATAAACATGGACTTTTTATTATGTAAACTATGACTATAACAACACACTGAGGAAAAGTTATATGGATTCATTGCATTAAAAAAAAATTGAAAACCTCCTGCCACCATAAGCATTAAATCGAAGGAAAGAGAAAGTGAGATCAGTTATTTAAATAAAATGGAAACGTCACTATAAAACTATCAATTGTAAAAACAATGGACAAATTTTAAAAATCTCTGTACCACAATATATGCATCTTGCTGAAAGGACCATTAGCCTTAACATTACTTAAGAATGATTAGGTAAAACCACTAACTTCAAATAATCGGTTTGATTTGCTGTTAATTTTCATTAGCTCATTTTAGTAAGTACGAGGCTTGTGATGAAACCACATCTCTTTGGGACTCTCTGGGAGAAAGTCTATGTGCTTTTAATAGGTGAGTCACTTAGGTTTCAGAATATGACAAGTGTTACGAAATCCTTATATGTCATCTGAATATTTCAGATGTGGTGAGACGTGGTCTGTTCAAGAATTATCATGGCAATTATGATCACAGCAAGTTTCCATGCTAAGATACGTGAGGAACTGAAGGCTAGGAATTTGTTTTCTGGAACCTTGTTTGTAGAGCACTTTCAAGATTAACATTTGACTCTATCTTGACTTAATCTTAGACATCAGAACCTGTACCTATTAATTCCCAGAAATTTTACTATGTAGGTTCAATATTTATCTCAAAGAGAAGTAATTTGGAATTCACAAATTAGGTACTCTGTTCCTCTACTTTCCAAAGATGCCTCTCACTGCTATATATAAAGCATGCCTGTCAAATGCCAACAACTGAGCTCATCCTGAAACACAGCAGTCACTGCCACTTGAAAATAATGAACCAAGGCTTCACTGTTCTTGCGTTTTGCAGGACATCTACTGAAGAAGCAGTCTCCAGTTCCCTCAAAACCTGAGTGCTTCAAAAACACAGCTAATGTGTCCTCACCACTGCTAATTGGCTAGACAAACTGGAAACCACTGTCCTTATTGAATTTATACCAAGAATTTAAGGTTAATAGAATCATAGGATTGTTTAGGTTGGAAAAGATCTTTAAGATCACCAGGTCTGACCATCAACCTAACACTGCAAAGTCCATCACTAAACCATGACTCTAAACACCACCTCTACATGTCTCTTAAATACCTCCAGGAACAATGACTCCAGCACTTCCCTGGGCAGCCTGTTCCAATGCCTGATAACCATTTCAGTGAAGATTTTTTTCCTAATATCCAAGTTCCCCTAGTGCAACCTGAGACCATTTCCTCTTGTGCTATTGCTAGTTCCTTGGGAAAAAAAGACTGACACCTACCTCACTGCAACCTGCTTTCAGGTAGTTGTAGAAAGCGTAAGATCTCCCCTCAGACTTCTCTTCTCCAGGATAAACAATCGTAGTTGCCTTAGCCACTCCTCATAAAACTTCTGTTGTAGACCATTCACCAGCTTTGCTGCTCTTCTTTGGACACGCTCCATCACCTCAATGTCTTTCTTGTAGTGAGGGGCCCAAAACTGAACACAATACTTGAGGTGTGGCCTCATCAGTGCTGAGTACACAGGGACAATCCCTCACTTACAAGCCAGGATGCTATTGGCCTTCTTGGCCACCTAAGCATCCTGCCAGCTTATATTTAGCTGGCTGAATGAGACAAGAGAAGGGAAAAAGACAACAAGAATGAACACAGCTTCAGACCAGTAAAGAAGAATGAATAGGGTATCTGTACATCTCTGATGTATAAACTTGGTCTTCTGGCACAACTAAACAGTGATCATAGAGTCTATTTTATCTTCCAAATTGTTAACTTCATCTGGAATTAATAGAAATTCAATGCTATTATGTTTTTAAACACATCATTGCACATGCTGATTTACATTCTGTAAGCTTCATTCACTTAAATAAAAGAAAAAAAAAACATATCACATATAAAATCTCATTTATCTTCATGCATGGAATTCTAACCCAAACCAGCCATTAAAACTCTTATGAATCATTACTATTTTTATACAATCAAAACTGGTTTTATAGTAGGCTGAGGTAATTACGCCAGGAAAAAAAAAATCTTAAATTTACATTAATAAAGTGACTACGTAGACTACATAGTATTTTCAGCTACTCAGCCATATTAAATGACTTTTTTTCCCCCGTTTAATGTCAAGAGACGATCTGCACTCAGAGATATGATGTGCTGAGGTCAGGCAGATCTGACTACACTAAGCATAACTCTTAATCTAGGTTACAGTCAGTAATCAATAATGGAAGAATTGTTTCAAGTGTTTCTCCTTGATCCCGACTCTTTCCATCATGTGTTTCTGTTGTATCCTGCTATCTAGCATCTGGTTAGTGTCCCTGTAGTCATCTGCATTTAAGATTTGGATAAATTAGCAATGCAAAGAAACTGTATAAATAGTTTCAGTCCAGTGTCCAAAATTCCAGGCAACAATCCAAAAACTTTAAATGGAGCATGTCCCTAGAGATTTCCAAGGTAAGCTATGGATACGCCATTTCATTTGGAAAGAAAACCAGTAACATATCACAGTAACAAATCACCATGAAACATTATGAGTAAAGAATTTTTTTTTTCATATTTTCCAGAAAGATTCTCAGGCCTTTAACAAAGTTATGGAACAATTACATAGATTAACTAGATTTTTCTCATTTTGAAATATGGTGAAGATGACAAAAAATACCAAAACAACAGATGTTATTCTGCCAGTTACAAGTATTTTTGAAGCTGTTGATCATAAGATTTCAAATTTTTTTATTATTAAAAAAAGATAATACAAAAACATCACTGTCTGAAAATTAAAAATATTTTAAAATATATAATTTAGTAATTCAGTTTAAATGATGTTATATATTTTAATAACACTGAGCCATTAATAAAATATGGAATACTGAAATTAATTTCATTTGAAAATCTTTTCTATTAATTAATGATTGACAATGGATCCACAATTTAGAAAATTTGCTACTCTTTAAAATTTCAAATCAGCTTCCAATATAGCTGACTATGTCAACTGGTTAAATCTAGAAGTTATGTTTTTTAAAAGGTTTTGAAAGAGCCGGAAGAACTTGAGAATATTCAGAGACTGAGTTGAGTTAAGTACATATTTTTGGGGCTTCCTGAATCTGAGGAACTTAACTAGAGACTGTACTAGCCATTAATACAAGAGACAGGGGTTCAACTATGTCAACGCAGTTAAAAAGGATTTTTTGCTTTTACTGAAATTTATTTCTTAGGATAGAAAATTTTGATCCAGTGGAAATCACAAATGAGTCCTCAGACATGAGAAGAAAGTGAAAGGAAATTGAGACA
>NW_010157877.1:32662-35483 GCF_000695765.1 Mesitornis unicolor
CTCTTGCATAAAGCAGAATAAATTACAAATAGATAACTTGATGAAATTAGAAAAGAAGGAAATAGCTCTGATGGACAGATTTGGGAGTCTTCAACTAATCCTATGCAGCCTCCTTGAAATTAAATACAAATTTCTATATAGTTATCACAATGAGCTTTCTGTGTCTGCAAAACTTCAGAAGACAGTGAATATGTGAGCTTCTTGGAGGCTATAGGAAGATTCAGAACATTTTCTCTAATTTGGTTACTGAATTTCTACTTCCCAAAATGACAAAGGCTGAACCAAAAGTATTAGAGCAGAAAACTCTTAATTTTTTATCCAGATTCAGCTTTTAAATAGAATTGGTCATGTTTGTTGTTTTTTAATTCTGTGGAAAAAACAAAACAAAACAAAACAAAAACCTGTTAGAAAGTTAGATTTTAGTTCTAGAATGGTCCTTTTAACATTCTTTTTCTGAGAGCTTCCCTTAGTGAACTATAATAAAATTATTTACAGAAGTTTTACATTTCTTGAAGTTTTACACTGAAGACAACTCCTGCATCTGACCTAAGCTTATTTAAGCTTTTCACAGAAAATGTCCTGGGAGTTTCTGTTATTTTTAAATATATTTCAAAGCTTTTAAGCTAAACTTTAAACTGTACCCTGGTTGTACAAGTATTCTTTGAAAAACTTATCATGTTTAAATTCTAATTATTTTATTTGAACATTTTCGTAATGCTTGATAAGCAGAAAAGCTGTATCATTACAGCTGAAATGAAGAAACTACCAACTTCCAAGTTCATATTTAATACAAAAGAGGAGTTACATAGAGTGAAATTCACTTAATCTTGTTCTGTATCTTTTAAATATGGCCTACTCATTCACTTAAGTTCTTCAATAAAGGTCTGTCATAGTTTAGACAGTTGTCCTATCACCCAATGACTCCTCTCCACCTTGGGAGCGGAATCAGAAAAAGGAAAGGAGACCTGTGAGCTGAAATAGAATCACAGAATCAGAGAATCACAGAATCACAGAATCGCTCGGTTGGAAAAGACCTCCAAGATCATCACGTCCAACCGCTCCTGTCTACAAATAGAAACAGATTTAATAAAATATTAATAATAAAAACCAGTAATAACAGTAATATTAAGTATAAAAAGTTATACTCAGAGTGTAAAAAATATTTATCAAAAGAATAACAGTTCAAAGAGAAATTCATTGAAGGTAAGAATATCTTCAGATTGAACCCTGTATGAAGTTCTTGCTATGTGATCCCAAAACCACACACAGATGAATAAATGCACATAGAAGGAAAACTGAATGTCTGAAGAATGGAATCCCTCCAGTAGGAGGACAGATTAAAAGACTCTTATGATTCTTCAGTCTGAAAAAAAAGAAAAGTGAAAAACTACTCAGTAAAACCTGGAGAGGTAGGCATTTCTCTTACCAAAAAGACCCAGTGAGACTATCAAGCATGTTAAACAAGAATAAACATTTATTGATGGATGCTTTATAGAACGTGTTACCATGGCGTGATGCATAAGACTGAAGTCTGTATAGAAGAATGATTTTTTCATTGATCAACTTTTAATTTTCTTCATAGTCAAGTGAAAGACAAATATTGTAAGATCAGTCCTCTATATTATGTCAATACTGTGTCATTTAGTTCTGTATTCATCAAACCTATTTGTTCTAGTGTAAATTTGAGGGTTAAAGTTACAAAAAGTCATTAATTATGTTTTATTAAAGCCATTAATAATTAGAGAACAGCCCATTCACTGTTCTATTTAACATTGATTTGAAGACCTCTGTGTTATTTTAACCCTTAGATTTTATTCGTCCTATATTATAAATGAAGTTCACATAATTTTCTACAGTCTGAAGGGCAAGAACTCTATTAAAAAACATGTCCAGAAAAGTGTTATAAAAGTGCAAGATAATTATTGAAATAGTAATTATTCAAGAAACATTACCCTGGAAGATTTAAAATTAAAATGACCTTAATAACAGGCCAAATGTTTCCTCATATTAATAAGTTCAGATGTATGTATTTCTGAATAGCCCTTCATAGTGGTAGGTTGCTTTTTCCCTCTTTAAACATTCTCTCTTAAATCAAAGTGATTAAAATTAAAAGAAAATCCCTGAAAAGAATGAGGCTATTACCAGTCATTGAGCTCATCTCAGTTCACTGGGGACAACAAATAATGCTATCTAATTAAATAGGATGACAGCAAACTGTGTGACACTTTTCTTATGGCTGGGTGGTTTAATATTCTAAACCCTCTTGTTGATTAGAACTTCCATATTTTAAATAGAAAAGGATGTTAGACATCCCATCTGCTGTGTAACAGAACTTCAGAAAAAAACTACACTGAAGTTTTGATAAGTTCACATCACCAGAGCAAGACAAATGCAGCATCTCATCTGATATGCAATTCCAATAGTTTCTACAATTCTGTTCTTTTAATCAAGCTACATAGGAAAAGAGAAATCCTACTGTCAATGTGATTCCTTGATCAATGTCTGACATCATGTTAGTCAATAAAATGTCTCACTTTCAAATACCTCTTCTCTTTCAGTGTAAAAATTTGAAATGGAATAATGCATGTCCTGAGATGGCACATCTTATTTACAATGTGCTGGTTGGCAAATAATGTCATAATACTTACTGACTACTATGTAGACCTGTGCCTCTAATGATATGTGCATATTCTGAAATAAATTTGTTAGAAACCAATTTACTTCAAAATGCATTATTCTATTTCATGCCTGAATACACTTATGTGGAAGCAGTGTACTTGTAGTCTTCTTGCCTGTTACCGAGGCGAAGAGCTCCTGAGTG
>NW_010157878.1:0-2500 GCF_000695765.1 Mesitornis unicolor
AAACAATATTTGCAGTGCAGGGAGGGGTTTGTCAAAAATCCCATGACCCATGAGAACTCGGAGGAGCTCAGCCTGGGGA
The DNA here is from genome assembly GCF_000695765.1 of Mesitornis unicolor. Taxonomy (NCBI): domain Eukaryota; kingdom Metazoa; phylum Chordata; class Aves; order Mesitornithiformes; family Mesitornithidae; genus Mesitornis; species Mesitornis unicolor. The sequence goes on from NW_010157878.1 coordinate 80, forward strand.
AGGTGGGAGGTGGATGAAATTTGCCCAGGTACAAGGAAGAGGAACAATTATGGATCAATCCTGTGGGCAAAGGGCATGGCATGACACCACGGGTGCAGTCACAGTTGTAGAACCCTGTAGGTCTGAGCTGGGACTGGAAGGGCATTTGGGAAAGGAGTGAAAAAAAAGCTGGAATAACACAGCACTGAAAATTCAAACCTGGATAAGTTTACCTGATTAATGACCAATTAATGTCAACTCCTGATTAGAGTTTCTGGAAAAGAGGAAATATAAAAGTTCGTGCACAGACTGTCAGACACTTGTGCAAATGCTCTGGCTCCTCTCAGCTTCCCTTATTTTCAACAGTGTCCCCTGCCCCAGTGGCTGGGCCCTTTCTTTGAAACATCATTCGAAAAGCCCTTTAAGACCATCAGGTCCAACTGTCAACCCAGCACAACCATGGCCATTAAACCACACCCCAAAGTGCCACATTAACATGTTTTTTTAACACCAGGGATGGTGATAACAACTCTCCTAGCACATACATACATTGCAAACAAAACCCTTTTATTTATTTCCCCCTCTTCTTCCAGCTTACTGAAAGATATGGGGACATCATCAGCATGCAAGTGGGCAGCACATGGTTTGTGATTGTAAATGGGCTGCAGATGGTAAAGGAAGTTCTTGTAAACCAAGGGGAAAACTTCATGGATCGCCCTGACATTCCTATCAACAGTGAGACCTTTGGCACCAAGGGTGAGTTATCCCTCAGGACTTGTTACCTGAGCTGTAAGGTCAGAGCATTGACCATGCAGACGTCCAAGGTGGCTGGAGATAATGCAGAGTCAGAGCATTTTTCCTTTTGGAGGAGGGATTTGCCTTGGCTCACTGCAGTGTGTTCCTGCCAGGACTGATCTCCTCCAGTGGGCACCTGTGGAAGCAGCAGAGGAGGTTCACCTTGACCACCCTCCGAAACTTTGGCTTGGGGAAGAGGGGCCTGGAGGAGCGCATCCAGGAGGAGTGCCGATACCTCGTGGATGTGTTTAAAGATGAGCAGGGTGAGTGCCACAACCCTGTTAAGCTGCGATGAAGGTGGGAACCAATATGGAATAATTAAAATTTCACCCATGACCCATTGCATGCTGAAAGATACGTCATCTTGCAAGCAATGCTAGCAACCTGCCAGCACCTCAGCCTCCTTTACAGCTGTTTTGCCCTCCAACTGCCTGATGACGACGGCAGTTTAAAACCCAGTGCACTGCCATTTCTTCGCCATTCACCGAGGTGAAGACCTCCAGAGCTGAGGATCACACAGAGGATCACGCCGGGGGACCTTGCTGAAGTGACAAAAGCGGCTAAACCACAGGAAAAACAAAAACTAAGCGTGAAGGCAAAAAGCGCAGGGGGAGATAGGGTGCCACAGCCCCAGCCCTCAGAGAGGGAAACGTGAGCTCCTGACGGTGGTCAGCGCTGACTCACCATGGGCAGGGACAAGCGTGAGGGTTAATGTCCTCAGGTAGAAAAGGAGCTGCCAGGGAGCGCGAGTGGTAAACAGGGCGTGGCATGGCAGTTCTCGCAGGCAGAGCAAGCAGGAAGGGCTCTGAGGCCCAGCCAGATCAGCCGTTCAGCAATGGTTACCACCAGGCAGAGAGCCATGGCCTCCCTCAGCCATGCACCCACCAAGGCAGACGCAGCCTGCCAGCCGGAGCAACGGTGGGAGCACGCTGCCACTCAGTTGTCAAGCTGCAGGGAGTGCCCTGCTCTTATGCCGAAGTCTGATGGCAGCAGTGAGCAGGCCTGTGGGAGGTGTGCCCAAGAGGAACTCATCCGCATAGTGGTGGAGCTCAGGGAGGAGGTAAGTAGGCTGAGAACGATCAGGGAGTGTGAGGAGGAGATTGACCATTGGAGCCGGTCCCTCCCTCCCCTAAGGCGTACCCAACAGGCAAAAAAAGCTCATGAGAGCGAGGCACAAGCCTCCCTAGTCTCTCTACACCAGGCTGACCTTGGCAAACGGGAGGACTTAGAGAATTCCTGACCAACAGGAATGGAAACTTGTCTCTTTCCGGCGCAAGAAGCGCGGCAGGCGTGCCCTACCCCCGGTAACTGCTCCACCTTCCCAGGTGCCCTTGCAAAACAGGTATGATGTTCTGCAAGGGGAACCACACACACCAGGAGGGCAACTCACCTAGCTCGGAGACACGAGGACCCACCAATGCTCAATCAAAGGAAGCCATGAATAAAAACATCTTCAAGCAAGAAAGACAGATGGGTCCTTGTGATAGAGGACTCCTTTCTGAAGGGAGTGGAAGGTCCTGTTTCTAGATGGGACCCACTCCTCAGGGAAGTCTGCTGCCTCCCAGGAACCAGGGTTAAGGACATTCAGAAAAAACTCCCTATTCTAGTTAAACCCTCTGACTACTACCCATTGGTGGTCTTTCAGGT
>NW_010157878.1:2602-2984 GCF_000695765.1 Mesitornis unicolor
GTAGGGTTCTCCTCTATCCCACCAGTGGCAGGGAGAACTGAGCCGATAAACAGAAAGAACCAACAGATCAATGCCTTGCTCAGAGACTGGTGCCACAGGCAGGACTTTGGTTTTTTAATCACGGATCATTTTACACCTCACCAGCTTTGGTGACAAAAGATGGGGCATGTCTACCTCAAAAGGGGAAAAGGTTCCTGGGACAAGAGTTAGCAGGGCTCATAGACAGGGCTTTAAACTAGATTTGAAGGGGGGAGGGGGAAAGGGGATATAACACAACTTGCTAGTGATGAGCCTGGGGATGGAGCGCTGACATGTGTGGGAAGGTGCGCTAGTGAGACTCTGAATTCAGAGTACCATCTCAGTGGAGGTAGGGGATGGAGTT
>NW_010157879.1:0-29729 GCF_000695765.1 Mesitornis unicolor
TGCCCAGATGCAGGACTCTGCGCTTTCCCTTTTCTACTCTTACTCTTCCACTTTTAACAATATTTACAGAAGAGTTCATTTTTCATGATGTATTTCCCACCAACTGTAAATTGTTAAGTAAGAAATACAAAAATTACCTCTGATAAAAACAAAGTCGTAACGGACCACATGAAAACACAAGAACCAACCCTCAAGCTTCATGCTGAACCTTCTCAAATACCTGATGTATCTTTCCAAAATGAGTCTGATTTTCTCATTCGAAAAACATTCAGGATTGGCTTGTAACTACCGTTGGTTTTGGGGGGTTCTTTTAATGAAATGCAAATTTCTGTATTAAGTTAAAACAATATTCCTCCACTTCCATGCAGAAGCTTAAACCTCAGAAAAATCCTCTACAGCCAGAGAATGGAAATGACATTATTAAATAAACCGCTTTGAAACGTTATGCTATCTAAACAGAAACAGTTGAAAGGTATGTGAAGGCAATGCTTAAAGAACATGTTAGTTATCACTACTCAGATGAAACAATTTAAGGACTTGGGGGAAAAAAAGCCTTTTCCATCATACTTTTTTAAAAAATAGAACATAATGACTTGTTGATGTAAAGGCATTTTTTCTGAAGGCAGAAATAGCCAAGTAAGCAGCTTTCAGAGCTGTCACTGAAGCACAGAAAGTACGGGATGGCCATTTATTCTTCTTAGTAGCATGGGTGTAAGTGAAGATTGCTCAGCCACTCTCAGTTTTCCTGAAAGATACTGCCCCTGCATCTTGAAATACATCACATTTGTGAATCCCACTCATGAAAATCACTTTGTAGCCCTCTTCTAAAATACCCAATTACTTCTATAATGTTATATTCTGTCATAAAATGTGGCAGATAAAATTAACTGCATTGCAGCATTACTACTTTGGTCATACTAAAAAAGAGCATTTTTCAGTGTTGAGCAAAATAGCAATGGGAAAATTTGATTATCTGATCCATCACTGTAGATTCAGTACTTATTTTAGGAGTCAAAATACCCCATTTCGGAGGGAAAAAAAGAATAAATAGTTCTGAGGTAACTTCCTTTAGATGTTTTCTTCCCCTAAAATGCAGGTTCTTGTTAATAAACCCCCCTGAAGATGTGTGAGGCTGAGGTGATGCCACATCACTGACCAGTGACACACAGTGTCATTAGAGGTCAAAACCAAACAGGATCTTCAATATCCTCCCTTTCCAAAAGTATTTCCAGCCATACTGGAAGTAAGGTATTTCTCCCATAGAGATGTTTTATTTACTGCACTGGTTCAGCTCACATCCCATGACTCATCCACAGAGGAAGTGGGAACACAGAGACACACAGAGGCCGATTTCCCAAGGAGCAGCGTGGGCACTGTCCATATATTGACAGAATTAAAATGGGAATCCACAGCATCTGTCAAATCAAACGCAATAATTACCAAGGGATTTTCCCCCCCTCTCTCTCCCCAAGCACTTGTTCTCAATTTACTTTCTTTCTTCAAGATATTAAAAACTCAATATGAAAATAAAAACTATGACTCCACATCACATTTCCCCCCCCACCTCATGCACAAGAGCACCTGCACTTCAAGAAAAACATTCAGATTTCATTATTCACTCTAAAACTATTACATCACCTAACAACACTGCCTCTAAGCATACTATTTCTAGTCCTACTTATTCTTAATACTGCTGATTTGCAGCGTACACCCAAGATGAATCCAAAAGAGGAAGGGGACGGCCTGAAGGGAACTGCTGCAGAGCCGTTTATCACAGCAGAACCATTACAACTACAGAACTATTTACGAAAATAATTTCTCTTTGGCTTCAGATTAAATCAGCGTACATTGCAGAAGTAATTCTGACTATAGTAACATTTCACAGCTGAAAACATTTTGCTTTCTTTTATCTCATCAGGTAAAAGCTCTCGCACAGTAGCACTGTTCCTGCTGTCCACACCATCTTGGGAATACTTAACTCCGAGATTTCAACCAAAAACCATCATTTTACAGACCATCCTCACGCACTTGTCCTGTGTTTCAGCTGCTTACATCCAGTACCACCTGCTGATGAAACGCACTCTGTTAAACACAGCAACTGCACATATTTCTGTCTGCGCATCGACGTTTTGTCGGGAAACATCCAACAGAATGCAAAACGGGCTATTTTGGAATGGTTTTGGAAATAGGAAATACATTTTCCTAAAACGTTGATTCCTAAGAGCAGCACAAGCACATAGTGACACCCTGGCGATACTGTCTTGGCCTCTTGCAATACAGACCCTGCCCCAGCCAGGTAACTTCAGCAGTAACACATTTTGCCATTACTAATCCCAACCAACTGCTTTGATTGACTTCAATTTGCAAACTGTACTTGTGTTTGATGACCGTTCCCACTCCGTTACAGAAATGCAGGGAACAATCATTGCCTTATCACCACGCCACTCATGACTTTACAGACAAAAACTGTACCTCCACCAGTCTGAAGGGACCTGAATTCCTTACCGCACCCCCTTACATCAGCTATTCTGTACCTATAACCATCTTGGTCAATCTGTCCTCTTTCCAATTTTGCTTTCTCTCCTTTGAAAACATCCAGACTGCAGTGTTCAAGGAGCAGAGAGCACAAGGTATAATAAAGATAACAAAGAACACCGAAAGAAAAAACTGCATCATTATATATCACAGAATCACAGAACGTTAGGGATTGGAAGGGACCTCAAAAGCTCACCCAGTCCAATCCCCCTGCCGGAGCAGGAACACCCAGATGAGGTTGCACAGGAAGGCGTCCAGGTGGGTTTTGAATGTCTGCAGAGAAGGAGACTCCACAACCTCTCTGGGCAGCCTGTTCCAGTGCTCTGTCACCCTCACTGAGAAGAAGTTTCTTCTCAAATTTAAGTGGAACCTCCTGTGTTCCAGTTTGTGCCCATTACCCCTTGTCCTATCATTGTTTGTCACCGAGAAGAGCCTGGCTCCATCCTCGTGACACTCACCCTTTAAAAAACACTGATTAAAAAACAATACTGAACATCAGTATAGCTAAGAAATTCCTGAGCACGTGGTTTCTCCTACCAAGTCAACTCACTGCAATGTAAATGTGACTGCTGAATAAAAAATATACCTCCAAGTTGTTTTATTTTCCCAAATGTTTGGGGTGTTTTTCCTCCTAGATGATATAAAAGAAAGAGCCTTTAAGGCGCTTTCCCTTATACTATTAGACACGCCGCATTTTAATTGGAAACTCCTGGAAATAAAGCGTACAGTGAGGCTGCCAAGCCTAAATTAATACTTCACACCGTGATATTTTTTGCTTTACTGTTTTCAAATCAGAACCGACCAGAACTTCTCTGAACTTTTGTTCCACAGGAAGGGCAAAGGTTTTAATGAGACTTTAGTCTGGAGATTACTTGTTAAATATTTTGTAAAATCTGAGGGATTTGGTAAGCACTTGAGATGAAAAACACCAGCGGAGTTTGTTTTTGTAGTCTAAGTAAAATTTAAAATGTAAAACTATCAAGAAAGAGAATAGTCCCAAAAACAAAGAAGGTCAAGCACCAGTAGCACTGAATAAACAAAACAGGAAGGTTAAACACACATTTAATTCTTTTATCAGGTAGAGTTTACATCTGTATTCTATTTTTTCACAATAAACCCATTGATCTTTTATTAAAAGCGAATTAAGACTGCCTTCATCTCCATTTCCAGCCAGCTGCTTAAAAAGAAGCTCTCAGCCTACGTAAACAAAGTAACCCCAAATTACCAACAGCAATCCATTAGAGCAGGGCAGCGCCGTCCCAGAAAGAGTTGATTAAGTTCAGTCTTTCCACTGAAAGACAACCCCGCTGGAATCCCATCAGCAAAGCACTGCAGCAGACCCTTGCTCCCTGGTTTCATTACACAAACATGAGTCGACATCAGCAATCCCCAGAAGAGTCCTTGGCAAGTTACTCCAACTGCTGGGCTTGCCCAGGCGGAGGTCGGACCAGGCCGTGGTGAGACAGCACCACAGGGACAAAGAGTTGGACATCTGAACCCGTGCTTCCAAAAACCCACAGTCACTCACATGGGATCCATCTGTGGAGGGCTTCAGGAAAACAACACAAAAATTCCAACCCAAACCACCTACACCAATTCACTCCCACCTCACAGCCACCTTATTGCGGCCTTCCAGTTCCTGAAGAGGCCTACAGGAAAGCTGTGGAGGGACTGTTTACAAGGGCAGGTAGCGACTGAATGAGGGGGAATGGTTTTAAACTGGAAGAGGGGAGATTTAGACTGGATATTAGGAAGAAATTCTTCCCTGTGAGGTGGTGAGGCCCTGGCCCAGGTTGCCCAGAGAAGCTGTGGGTGCCCCCTCCCTGGCAGTGCCCAAGGCCAGGTTGGACGGGGCTTGGAGCAGCCTGGGCTGGTGGAGGTGTCCCTGCCCATGGAGGGTTGGACTGGGGGGGCTTTAAGGGCCCTTCCAACCCAAACCATCCTATGCAACCCTTAAAAGATGTCATGAATATTAACAAAAATAGAATTTCTAGCTCATAAAACTACTTTTGAGAAGCACATGAAGTGCAAGGGAAATACTCCTCCCTCTTAAAAAGCTGTGCTGATTTTCATTCTCTTTAGTGACATTATCACAGGCACAAAACTGGAATATTTCAGGCCAGCCAGGGAGCTGCAATGCGCTCCCCAACACATCTCAAACACAAACTCAGTGCAAATGCTCATCTCCTCCTAGATTTTTTGCTTTCCTAGAAGTGAAATGCAAATATTTCAAGTTGTATTTCAAACAGAAGTACACTGACACTTGTTAGTTCAGTTAATTCGTTATGATTTTCTTTTTTTTGCTATTTTGTTTTTAAAAGTGCCCCAACTATCTTCAGACTGACCAAAGCGATGGTGTCATTTGCCAATTTTCACCTCTTTACTGTTTATTCCTCAATTCAATGTGCAGTATTAACAGAAACACCTAATGATAAACCCTTCCAAGGAGGAAATAGCTATGGCACTTGTTTCCCACATATCTTACAACTAGTAGGAAACAAATACTTTCTTACGAATATTGCTTGCATGTTCATACTTTGCTGTTCTTTACTGAATACAAGAAAATTTTATTGTTTCAGAAGGTTTTCATGGTGTCCCTCAGGTAAATAAAATACCTTGGGTAAGTGTAAAACAGATGAAGATCATGAGTAAGAGAGAAAAAGCAAGACAGACAAGATTCATGCTCAATATCTTGCAGCCATCATGCCATTATTTGGCCATTAACTGTCCACGTGCTCTTAATCCACCACAAAAATTGAATTAAATTAAATTAACCTTAAACTTCACTCATATTTAAGGTAAATCTCAAGATTTTATTTGCCTGTGGTGGTCTGCACAGAAGCACTTACAAAGAAATACTTTCAGAAAGTATTATCAGCTCTTTGTCTCCCCAACACATGCTGTTCCTAGAAATCTCCTGAACTGCTTGGATTCTCCTACCTGCATAATTCAGTGTACACTCTAAATAGCTGCTTTCACCTTGTCCTCTTTCACAATCTGAAATATTTAACACTTCCCAGCTTGCTTTTGATACTGGAAAATGGTCAAGTGGTGTCTGAAAGGGCTCATGGGCTGCTGGAGAAAAAACTGCTTTCCACTGAGGAAAAAAGGGAAAATTAGGACAGGTTTTAGTCTTTCCCCTTTAGTCTCTACCTCTGTCCAGCTCTTCTTCCTCCTTTTATATGCCAATATTATCGTTCCCTCCACTCTCTGAGTATAACAAGTGGAGGAAGGCTGTGGATGTTTACGTGACAAGCTCCAAGCTCTGAATTGCAGCACGTTAATATACAAATGTGCCAACAGCAACATTCAAGAAGCCACGAAAAGTGCTGCTGGAGAAAACGCATATCCACGGCCATACCCAAACAGATCCCATCATCCTCTATCACCATCGCATTAATCAACAAGATAATCCTGGTTTCAAAAAGTGAGCAGTAATTAGTACGCCCAAGAGACTTTGGTTTCACTGTCCTAGAGGGCCGCTGCACAAGAGATGTGCACGGCGAGTGTTTATTTATCACCTCTGGTTTATCAGCTTGGGACGCAACTGTCCAGAGCTACAGATAACGCACGGCTCTGGGCGTTCTCCACCAAACACTTCCAAGCGTTGCTCTCTCCTCCAAGACTTCTTGCCAAGAGTTTGTCCTTTCTCATTTATAACGATGGGTAAGAGAGAGTTTTCCATTGCTTGCTCTAAGCAACTAAAGCCATTATATCTGAAGTCACCACATTAAAGCCACAATATGTGGAATAAATTCAGTGATTTGGCGCACACAAAAGAGGAAAAAAACCCTGTATATTCAGGAATTACATCATCAAAACTCTACTTTTAACATCTCCTTGATGACTAGATTGACAAACACACATTTAAATGAGTACTGAGGAAAAGATAATTTAAAGATAAACCTTTGCAGGGGTAGTTGTCAGTTTGATGTTCATATTCTTTGCATTCTGAGATTTACTCAAGCCGACGGGTGTCTCGTGTGCAGTAACGTTTCTGAACTTGGCCACAAGCCATTAAAGAGCTGTGCCTATTCCCACCCCGTATCTGTTCTCACTCATTTTTTCTGAGTAAGAAAGATGGACCGACACACATACACCAATCCTACATTTGCTGTTCTTGGATTTCAGTAAGGTCAATCTAAACAGTGAACGCTACCAGGCTGAATTTGCCACGTATACGGTGTTTGACAAGGTAGGGGCAATAGCACAAAACGTTACAAAGTGGTCCCTTCAAGACCAATAAGGTGCATTATTTATCCCACAGCAGGTATTGAACCCTGCTTCCAGATTTTGGTGACAGAAACAGCAAGTTTATGGACTCTGAACTGCCCTAAGTTGGCTGAGTGTTTATCCAAAGCTGAAATAATATCACCCAAATGACAGACAAGTATGAAGACAACTGCTGAAATCGAGAAACAGAGAAATAATACAAGTATGCAGCTACCCAAAGAAGCTGACATAGAATTAGGCTCACTTTTTAAGCACATTTCCTAAGCACTTCTACATCATCAAACCATTCATGTATCTATTTTGCCTTTTTGTATTTCCTAAGGTTCCTTTTTTATTACTATTTCAATGCTGCCACGTATACTTTGTGGCTGACACACAGAAACAAGAGACGCTGATACGGGATGGTACTTACAGCCAAAGTCTCCTGTACTTTCCCACCTGGAATTCCAGAGACTGCCACCAATTCTATTAAACCACTGCACAGCTCCAAATATTGCCATTTTCTCTCTCTCATTTGCTAATATTTAATATCAGTGATGCCAAACTGGCAGAATACCAACATCAACACAAGACTGAAACTCCAAAGAAGGCTTCTAAATCCAGGCGTATTTGTAAACTTTCAGAGACTGAGCTCCCTATGAATTTAACACACCCATAAGTTCAATAATTTCACAAGAAAAACCACGATTTGGGGATTTTAAATAAAATACAGAAAACCAGTTAATATCTACTTGAAATTGCCATTAAAAATCCAGTTGGGAACAAGTTAATTAAAGACAGTACCACACAGATATGAAGCTGAAGACCAGAATCCAGCTTGCCCATAGAGCAGCTTACTCAAGAACCCTAAAAAAAGGGAGCACTGTTTGAAAAAGCTTCAGCAGAAAACAATGAGAAAGGAGAGCTAAACTTGTACATTTGATGAATATTCGCTTCTCTGAATTCTAGCCAACTTTTTCAACAAATTAAAAAAGCATCAAGCATACTAGAAAAAAAAGTGTAATATGTGTTGCCTTTTTCCTTCAAAAAACAAAGGTTTTGTGGAATAAAAATGGTACGATTACTGAAAGGGAACTTGTTTACTTTAAATCTGCTGCAGGGTTTCTTCAGGAGACCCCAGCAATAAACTTGGAAAGAGAGATTAAAAAAAAGCTACGACAAAAAGATAAAACCCAAGCAGGGGCCTCCAGAGGAATGCTTCATTAGAGACACACCAACTATGTTGACTTAGGTCTATCTCAAAAGGAGTTTATTTTGGCAGCTGGGAGAAGCAAAAAAAATAAGGGGAAAAAAAGAAAAAGAGTGTTTCAATCATGTGGATCCCATATCTTTCTCTTGAAGAGTTGCCATAAAATAACATTTTTTGAGTTCATTAGATTACATTAAGAAATTAAGTTTTACAGTTTCTTTTCCTGTATTTAACATAAAGTGAAATAATCGAGGAAAAATATGCAAAGCCTAACATATCATATTCATGCTTTATATACTTAAATACACAAAATTGTCACACTGCTAGCAAACAGCTTTAAACATTCATTGGTAGCTCTCAAGCTGGAGTCATACCTGAAAGACCAGCATCATCTGAGCAGCTCACAGCCACACTCCACAGGAAAGCCAAATCAAAGCCCTGTCAAAGAGGCATCTACCATCCGGTTATCAGAGTACAAACACTATAGACCATGTTTATTTAACAGGAAAAGAATGTCTAAGAACCAAATTAAATTGGTGGAATTTAAATGAAAGCGAGCATGTTTTAAAACGTTTTTCTGTACTGCTGCATAGGGAACCAGACAACGGGCATTCACTGGATTAAAGCACCAGCCCAACAGAAGTGGTGCGAGGGCAGTGTGCTTAACTGGTTATTTCGTAAAAACATTGACTGTGATTATGATGTACCAAAAGTAAACCAATGCAAATTAACTTTTTAATCCTTTGTGACGATTAAAGGAAGACAGGGACTAAACCTGCTACCCTTACTCAACGTGACTCATTTCAACTCAAATCTGGTTTTTCTCCTCTTTCAAAGCAGTAATTCTAAAGGATGACACGAGAGAAAAGCAGATTTCTTCCTGCCTATGAATGTATCGGGTTTTTTTAACCCTCTTGACCGTTCTTTGCCAGTATGTTTATCTCCAGATCAAACTCCCCATTGCAGGTGCTATGTTCTGTGGTTACCTCCAAGACCTTGTGCCATTTTCCCCGGCCAGTGCCAGTGCCCATCAGTGCCCAAGCTTTCCCTGTATTTCCTAGTGTCTCTCCAACAACAATCCTCAAAGAGTTTTCTCTGGAGCCCCAAACCTCTTCTCCCAGCTCCAAAACTCAACCCTTCATCCAACCCAACCACTCACGAGCCCAGAGCAGCACTTGGTACTCAGTGCCCCCTCTTCAGAGGTCAGGTCTACCTCTCCATCACCACCCATCACCTTACCACCGGGAAAACTGCTCAAACCTACCAGACATTCCCGAAATCTTGCTTCTGCCTCTAATGGGGTTTCCAAAAACTCAGCCAGAAACATACAAAACTTGCCAAAAATCTATCCAGACACGACTGAGGGCAAGAAAATAAGATCTACCAAGGGAAGTCTGGGCTGATGGCAGCCTTACACTGAATAAATAATTTCAAACTTCACCTTCATGCCTCATGACTCAGTCTGTGGAGTACTTGAAGACATAATAAATACTGGACTAATTGACAGTTTTTCAAATTGGGAAGCACTGATATTCACAATTTGAGCCATACTCCTAATTAAGAATTCAGATGAGAGATGTTGGCTTTAGAGCACGATATGTTACGTGGGATTTTCAAAAGCATTTGTAGTGCTCATGCAATTAAATCATGCTGAAAACAGATACCACTTTGGAAACTGCCACTCCAGCTTTTTTAGTTTCTGTTTGCTTTCATACATCTAAGAACAAGAAAGAATATTCTGAATGGGTAATGCAGAACAGTACAAGATTTTTAACTTCAAGGCTTTCTATTAATATATGATACACTTGACATGGGTTTTTTTTCCAAGCACAGCAATAAAAGCACCTAGTAAAAGCCAAATAATTTACCTTTAGTCATTCAGCACTGAAATACACCCAACCCAGTACTGACTGAAGAAACAACTCCAACAACAGTGGTACATACACGCAAATAGCGTTAGTGTAATCTTGGTGTAGTAGAATAAAGTTGTAGGACGAAGTGGAGAAAACAGCACAGGAAAGCTTATTAATAAAAACTTCATTTCTGCAGGATCTTGACTAAATAATATTGCAAAATTCAACTTAACTCATCCTTAACACCTACAAACAGGCGCTATTCAGACTAAAAATCTGAAGGAGAAAATAAAGCAGTGATAAATCTCCGTGTTTAAGTGTCTGCAATTTGCATTATCAGTAGAGGGTAACCCATCTCTGCCAAAACATCTCAACCTACTTGTCTCCCCTACATCTGCAGATAAAAGAATGGATAAATAAATGAAAAGGCTTGCTTTACCACAGTGTGCCAAGCATGTGTTAGAACTTAAACATTAACAGCAAGTAAAGCAGCAGCCATTGTACAAAGTATCAACAAGTATCTGTTCAAAAACTCTGGGCCATCCAAACAAGTGCACTTTGAAAGGAGTTTCTTCTATCGTCCCTAAAAATGTTTATTTTCACAGTAACTTTTCATTCATGAAATAAGCACTCTCATTTTAGCTCCATGCTGTTTGTCAAGTGTTTGGTAAACACGCTGGCTTTGTTTGCTGGGAGAGGAGCGTTTACAACCAAAGCCTCTCTGTGCTCTCTGAGGAGTCCGTCCGCAGCAGGAGACCGCCCTGGGACCACCTCAGCACATGGAGCTCACAAACCACACGTCTGAACTGAGCCCATCCTTGACTGATTACCATCAAAACGAGACAAGAATCAGTACTGCAAGAATGCCCAAGTTTTGTCACCATAGAAGAGATGGTACATAGGCTCCAAAACTGGAAACGTGCTGAAAATGTGCTTCCCATCTCCCCTGTGCAAACTTCCACTCTAAGAGCCAAAAACCCCAACGCTGCAGGAAGTGGAATGGGAAGTGCCACCATGGCCTGCACCAGCGTCCGTTCATCTGCTCAGCCTTAAGACTCCAAACTGAAAAATTAATACTAATTTAAATTAATGCTAATTACCATAAGAAATACTGAACTGGGAGAGCACCAAAGTTTCTCAGCTTCAATGCATTTGAGTCCCTATGGGACCACGCTAACAATAAGAAAGTGGGGAAAGAATCCAAATATAGGAACACTAAATAAATGGAGGAATAAGACACAGAAAATACGGCTAGAGAGACGTATTGAGGTTTTGTCAAGCTATTTTGCAGGGAAGGATAACTGCCTGAGGACACATGACAGTAAAAATAATTGTAGCCTTTCAACACGGTCTTTTGACATTGACTTGTTTTCAAACTCCTCCTTAAGTTAATGAGTTCTGCCTCCTTAATTACAAACACAATATTCAACTTGCAGAGCTGGAGTTCTTGTCAAGGGAGTTCATTTTTATTACACATAAGTGACCAAAATGAAATTATCGCAGCAAATGACGCAGCAGTAACTCTGCACCCACATTTTGCATCTATTAGCAATGTAAATGCACACGTGCACGCCTGTGGCTCTGTAACACTGCCCAACGCTCTTCTCACAGTCAGCTAGAAAAGATTCACTATTATGCTTTTATCCAAATTATCACCATTAAAAGGTACACAAATACCCACTTGCATGTTTAGGAAAACATACTGTTTAACAACATTACGTATCCCCAAAGCCTTTGTGCTGAAACATCAACACTTCGCTTTTCTCTTAATGCCAGATGTTTGGAAACTGTTGTCTTTATAATCACCTTTGCAGAAAAAAACAAGTTTGAACGCAAACGGGCTGGAATCAGTAACTATACCACACGCTGTGTTAAATCCTGATGGTACCAAATCCTTGTAATTCAAGGGTATATTAAACACACATCCAAATATAGGATTGGGGGAATTAAAATCAGAACCGTACTTAAGAAAGAAATGAAGCACTTTGTTGACATTCTAACAGTTTATAACCCTCACTTTTTGGAGTTAAAGCAATTTAAAAATTGCCCAGGCAACCACCTTGCTTTATTTTAAAAGCAATAAAGCTCCACACCATATTCAAGTGCATGCCTATTTTGAAACACAAATGCAGTTTCACGCTTTTTTAACACATTTCTAGAATAGAGAGCAAAGTACAATCAACACTTGAAGGCTTAGCATCATATGACAGTAAATACTGACACAACAGTTTAATCCAGATCTACACGTCTAAAGCACAGCTCAGCCTTGGTGGCATCTGAAGCTGTTTCAATGCACAGCAGCGTGCGGCAGGACCTGGGAGGCTCCAGCACCACCCCCTGCAGAAGGTCTCCAGCTGTCCCTTCAGGGATATTTTCTGTTGGCGTTGCACTGCCCAAGCGACTGAACACAGCCAGGAGCCAAGGGTTTGGCCATAAACCCTGAAAGAGCTCATAAACCTCAGGGAAGGAGCAATATCTGCAGTTTTAAGAGACTACTGGGAGAAGGTTCACACTCGTTCTTGACTGTTATTGTTCTAAAGACCTGCAGCCACCACAGTGGCAAGAGGATTAAAGAAAGCCCTTCTTACACAGAATTTAGGTCACAGTGTACTTAGAGATTTTAGATACTTCTGTGGCAGTTTGCAACTTTTCCAACTTAATGGTTACTGTCTTGAGAAATATTGACATCTCTTTTCTTGGATCACCACACTAACATCTTTCCACATCACAGGTAAAGGAGGTAAATCAACCATCATTTAAAACTCCATCAGAAGGTCAGGCTGCGAGTGCAAGCATTTGAGGACTAACAATTCAGTCAACGTGATCAAGAGGACATTTTACCGTACAGAGTCTATCATCCCTCACTGATAGAGAATCATTTTGTGCTTATAAATCCATTGAACCATCATCAGCAACAAAGAGCAAAATAGACACAGTTATGAGAAAGAAACCAATTTATCTTCTAAAATGGAGTTTCAGTCGGGAAATGGAGCTCTATTCAACGCACACAATGATTTATAAGAAACATATAAAATCCCATCTTGCAAAGAATTAGGCAGCACAGGTGCTGTCCTTTGGATCCTTTCTCAATGCCACACCTAATTTAGTTGAAATTGTGGTGGAGCAGGCCCAAACTTCTGTCTGTGGAGACCTTCCTGCCCGATATCCCTGCACAGCATCTTCAGACTGCCCAAAATGAGAAGCGGGGGCAGAACCTGGGACTTGCACTCTGGCTCTATACTGTAATATCTCTCTGCTTTTCTCTCTTTTCCCCTAAATGGAAGAGAATTAAAAACAATTAATAGCAAGTCACACGATGCTAAGTGGTAAAGACTAAAGCGGAAAGAATGTGAAAAAATAACCCCTCATAAAATAAATCATGGGTCAACTCTATGGATCATGTTAGGACGAAGTAGCCCTTCAGAACACTAGCTTCAATATCTTAAATAAATCAATCAAATCAGCGGAACAAAAAGCTCATCTTTTCTTCTGTCCATTCATAAAACAACAGCGCATTTGTGCTGGGATGAACAGAGAATTTGGTTCCTGTGTGCTTCTGCTCCGCGAACCCGTTCTTCTTCAATGAGCTGACAATGGGGCCATTTTCACAGCTTTTTTTTGTGGTTCTACCAAGTGCTATTTGTAAAAACATTTTAATTTCAAACAAGAAAAAGGAAGGAAGCAAACAGTATAATATTCTATTAAAAAAGATTATCTACTCCCTTGAAACCTTTCTAGTAAGAAGCCCAAAATTATCCCACACATCTAACAGAGCTAACAGTTTCAGTCATTCAGCTGTAAACAACTAAATAAAATTAAGTTTTTGGCAGTGGTTAACTCACTCACCTGACGTGCAAAAACCTCAGGGCAGTGTCTGGAAACAGCAAGGGGGTTTTGTGTGTTTTTTTTCTCCACTTCACACTCAAAACACAACAGTTTGCCAAGCTCTAGGCCCCAAACGTCCCTTCAGGCCTTCAAGGTCCCTCTAGGCCCCAAAGGTCCTCCAGGCCCCAAAGGCCCCTCCAGGCTTCTCCAATACGGTAACCTTTGAAAGCCTTTGGGAACTGATTTTATTAGGTTAATAAAAAGCTTTAAAGAAGCTGTAACAAAAATATTTCATATCTCCACTGACCCTTCTGCTCAGGCCTTGCTCCGTGCAATCCCTCAGAGCTTCAGTGCCCACATGAGAGTCCTCATGAAAACACAGCACCACCCAAGAGCCAGACAGGCTCCACAAACCTCAACTACTGCCTCTAATACCAGTTAAAAGGAGCAGAGATTTTTATTTAATTACTTGCATCTGAATAACATCGGTGGCCACCACAGGATAACACAAAGTAAGCTTCTCCCCTACAGGTGATATGCTGGTGGTATGAAAACACCATTACCATCATCTGCAATCCAGCAGTAAGGCATCTTTGCTCTGGGTTTTGCTTATTCTTAATTTGTTACTTTCTTTGAGCGCCAAGTTCCAGCATTTACCATAATACTATAAATATTATAAATAATAATTTGTTATAATAAGGAAGATAAAACTCATCTAGAAGGTCTCCATAGGCACTGTAAGGAACAACCACAAAATCTTGTGTTTAATCACCTCATTGCATGCAATGTTCACTTCTGAAAGAAAGAAAAATGCAATTTTTGAACAGATTTGGCTAAACCAGAATGAACAGCTGAGATATTCAAGAGCATATACACGTGTGCTTTCCTAGTCACTTAGTTACAAACCTTGACGCTGAAAGTAACTCAGTCCAAATCCCAGTTTAGCCCATTCTGAAAACTCTGTACATGCACAGTTCTCATTTTTAGTCCTTTCCACCCTTTCTCCTTGCCTCCAGAGCCTATGATCTTCTCCAGTACAATGAGGGCAATAACTCATGATATAGAAACAAATGGTAGAAGTTGACCTCGACATCAGAGGGCCTTAGACAGAAGGCTTAATTTTAGGCATCATTCTCCAGGACAGAAGTGCACCGGTTTATGCAGCATAGTGGATTTTCAATGAGAATGACAAGAAGCTTACAAAACATTAGAAGGAACTGAGGGGTTTTTTGGTAGGTGGTTGGTTAGGGTTCCTCTTGGGCAAAAATAAGAGAAGCCCAAGAAGTAACATGAGAGCAGTCATCAGGTTTAGAAAGAAGGGTGTTGTTAATAAATTGAAATAATTTATTTTTTTAATGAGGAGGGGAGGTAGGGCAAAATGTAGTATTTTTTAAGAAGAAATGTTTAGGTCAGACATGAAGAAAAAAGTTCAGAGGGAAGACTAATAAAGCACAAGAATATATGAGGATATAACCACCAACAGGCAGAGATGCGTATAAGTTTATCAAAGGAGACTTTCGCCACACTTGCATCCGATAGGTCTTAAAAGTTAACACAAATACAGTTGACCCTGCTTTGGAGTAAGGGGGGGATGACATAATCCCCCATGGGCCTTGACAAGTCTACTTCTCCATGATTGCACTGTTCCCCTCCATAGGGGTCTGGGACTCTCATTCCCAAACATTGTGTTTAATATCAGGATTGAGGATAAATAATAGAACCTCATTAATATACTTTTACTTGGAGACTCAGCGCAGTCACCAGCTAAACAAACTCAGACAAAGAAAGCAACCGTTCAAATTAATGAATTGTCATCTAGACTCAATGTAACACTTCAGAGGAGTGTACTGTGATACCTCTGTAAAATTAATGAGGTCTTAGTAAAACCAGACCTCATTAAAGTATCTACCATTAAATCTTTCCTGGAAAATTGGAGAAAAAACATCTCTTGTGTAGATTAACTGACTTGTCAGGCAGCTCCTACTGTAACAGACCACAAGGTGAAATACGGCCGAGCCAGGAAAAGCAGGAGTTCTTGGCTTTCAGACCAAATAAATTCCACTTGACAATATTGCCTAATTAGAACTAATATAATCAGCAAAACAGCAAAAAATAAGACAGAATACAGTAAGGGCAATCAGATTTGAAGTTAAAAGAGATCCAAACCTCCAAGTGTTGCCAGATTCAATCAACGCGGCGCATAGAAAAAACTAACCAGTGTTTCAAAGACTTACACTTCAGTGACAGATTTAAAGGGCTGATTTTTCTCCAGGACACAAGAACTTTGATATTTAATCCAAAACTTGCATGGCTATGAACAACTTCACACAGAGACAATGTTAGGAAAAGTGAAGAGGAGAATGCCTTCATAATAATGTTTTAACCTTTTGCATCATGGCACTGTACAATGTCCACCTCTGCATATGCAAACTCACTCACTCTCAAGAATGCCCACAGAGGGACAGGTAACGTTTGAGGAGCATCCAGAAATGGTTACATCAACGAAAAACAAAGTGCAGCTGACAAAGCAGCACAATATTAAGTCATGTTCTTGTTAGAAACCTTACAAATGCACTCAAGTCCATGCATTCTTACACTCACCCGCAACCACTAATGGATTTACAGAACGGTAACTGTGACGTTGTGACTTCATTCCTCAGATGAAAGAGAAAAAATAATGACATGTGAACTGTGAAGGATGTTATTCCCCCTCAAAAAAAGAACCCAAGCAAACAAACCTTACACCTCTTTTGTCTCTGCGTTTCACAGTTCTCACTTCAATTGCTAATGGTTGCTATGGAATCCCCAAATAAGCCTTCAAATACGATTTAGCAGGAGTCAGCAATAAGCGGTGAATTTATGACTACGCAGAGACATGAATTAGACGTGATAAATTTCTACCAGCTATTATCATTCAGATGCTCTGCCTCAGGTTTATTAACACGATCCTGAATAAATCTTTTCAGCACTTCTTTTTGACAGAGACAGTCAAGTTACATCTAACAACTCCAGAAACATCCATCAGTACAGAACTGGCCTACAATTTAACAAACCATACCTCTTATTCTTGTGCATTTAAGAAAGCGAGGTTAGATTTTAGATGTTACTTCAGCCTCACACAAATTAACAAAATTACATTAATGAAAGGAACACCAAAGGGAAGTTGCCCCAGATCAATAAAATTCCTGTAACAAGTAGAATTCATCCCTGCTGATGTGCATGTGTAGGTAGTTAATGCCACCTCTATCACATTTCTGTTTACTCTTCAGAACATCTGAGCTGTAAATCCTGTACATACGGATATCCTCCTTAGGCACAAACATATTCCTAGTGCACGTGGCACAAAGAATCTTTACCGATAGATATTAACACCAATATTATCATCATCAAAATTATTAAAACATCAACATTCAAGTCTCATATGTAAATCAATTCACATTTGGAATTACTTAAAAGATACCATTTAGGACTTTGAACTTATCTCTGAAATAACCTGTATGGGAACTGCTTCTTTCGTGGCTTGGTTTTTTAAAGACTGCATGAAAATAATGTAACCTGGTCCAAGCTTCATAGAGAATATAACAAATGGATCATTTTAAGAGGGCCTACGCCTACTTAATAACATTTATTTCTCCAGTAGAGAGAAGCAAAGCACAAAAAACCCCCAAGTTTACTCAATTAAATTTGTTTTGTAATTGAAGACCCATCAAATAAGAAGTTACAGGTATGCAGCTGAAACTGTAGAAAGGCCATGTCTCAAACACAACTGCCCTCTGAAAATGACTTTCAGACACCATTCCTTCGAAGCTCCTACAACATAGACCCCAACATTTCTGCTTTTGGACACAAGTTTATTTTCTCAAGGGGCAGCGCAGTAATGAGAAAGAGATTTGTTCACTCCAGAGGTCAGCTGGGACCGACACACCAGGCATTTCTTTCTGCCCTGATAAAAGCCTACAAATAATACAAACAGGCATAATACACATATTATTTTCACTTCAGTTCTGCTACAGCTCAATCATTTTCAACTTCAAGTAAACAACCGAAAAGAAATCCACATTTCCAAAACTGGAAAAATATAAAGCCCCAGGGACATGTCCACATTTTTCCTGAGGGAGTTCTCACTGACAAAAAAATAAGTCTTGATTGCAAATATTTTAAAAGGAAATATAATGTTAAGAAAACAAGATGTGGCTGGGACCTGTGTTTGTTTCTAGCAGAAAGATGAGATTCCAGCTGGTTTTAACCCTGCAACTGCTGTGTGAAATCCAGTCCAGCTTCAACACTTGCACCAAGGAAATCTATAATAATTTACCAATTACACGCAGTACAAAACAGCAGCTGAGGAAAAAGTAAGTGCATCCACTTCCTTTACCTGCTAGGAAAACAACATGGAAACAGATATTCTGCTTTTCATAATTAGATTGTCAGTGGAAATCCACTGTCAGCTTTCACCAGCAGCTGCTGCTACCCAGAACTGAGCAGCTCCTTACTCCTGCTTTGTGATGCTCCTAACAACGCAGTTTTCACAACCTGACCAGAAATGTCTCAAAGAAAGAAAATAAAGCAACCTCAAACACTCTGTAAAATGCTGTTCAAAGTAAATAAGCAATACCTTTAAATATCTATCGCTAGCACTACATCAAGAAGTAAAGAACTTTATCATAACTGATAATAATGAAGAACTTCATAATAAGAAGTAGATTTTTCACCCATGGTATTTCTTATTCTGCCCAACATTCTCACAGTTGTTTATTCCAACATCTTTAGTTCCATTTACTCATGTGGGCTCTAAGGAGTTAGCAAGAGTCTTCCAGATAAGGTCTGAACATAGCCCACGACTTATCAGAGCCAAAAACCAGGCAGCCAACCTTCCAGTCAAAACACATTTGATGAAATATATGTAGAGAGATAAGGACTTCTTGCACTAGTTACAACTTGAAGGAATATGAAAGCGACTTGATTTTCAGAAGCATTTAACACGTGTACACCGAGTCCATCATCCAAAATATTTTTGGAAGTCTTAGCCAGCCACTTTACAAAAATCCTTTTGGGTTTTAAGGCCAAAACTCCGATATAATTCAGAGTAGTCGTCTTCCCCTCAGTCACTAACCCAAACCATGGGGTAAGGTCAGAGCTCTGAAGAAAGGAACATTCAATTTTAGCTGCTGATGCAGCAGAGTATCCTGGTGGGTGGGGAAGGCCAGTGAAGAAAAGGAAGGGAAAAGGGAGGCAGTTAAAATTAATGTTAACAAGACACACAGAAAAACAGGGATTTTTCCCCTACTTGTACAACTCCTCATTTTCAGGGCTTTTTATTATTGTTATTGTATGGTTTTGTCTTTGCTTATTATTTTACTGTTTGTTTTTAACAGTCTTGCCAAAACATTGTTGCCAAAACATGTACTGCTTTCTAAGAGTAGAGAATGGGGTTTCAACCTACACATTTCAATGCTTTATTAACAAATGGCACTGCAAGCAACAACTTGGCACTCTGTAACAACTACTGACTTCTCAGAGTATTTAGCTGTTTATGGCCTGTTTATACAGAAAAAACCCCCATGTTTTCTACTAAATTGAATGGGTATTTAGTCCTATAAACCAAGAAAATGAATCCTGGAAAAGCCACAGGAGAAACGCTGACTTGAGCAGAGCAACTCCAGTCCTCCAAATGACTCTCAGCTGATCAACCTTTCCCCATTGGCAGGGTAAATAGTAACACCAGAGAGAAAAGCAGCCTGACAGCGGGTAGCAACTGAAACTCATACTGAAGAAAAAGAGTAAGAGGTATAAGAATGCCAGCTCTTTTTGTGTGGGACCAGGGACACATTTTGCAAAGCTGTCTGCCACTCGGTGGCAGAACCATTACAGCGTGAGCTTACACCCCTAAATCAGAGGGTCACATTAAGTCACGTCACACAAAGTCTCCTTCCCTCACATTTCAGCTTACGCAGCAAATCCAAGCGTATTGAAAAGGTTAAGTCAATCCCATGTCCAGAAACAGCTTAAAACTCTGCGAGGATGAGCCAGAGCTTGGTGGACGTGGAAGCCCAGGCTACCACTGGATGCATTTCACTGCTGCAAGAGGAGTGATGCTGAAATTCCTGAAAGCAGCCAAAGAAATTGGCTCTCGAGTGCCATAAAATTCCAAGGGCACCGCTGACGACCACAGCCAGTCCGAGGTATTGAGCTGAAGAAAGATTAATCACAGATGAATCAGCCTTTTGTTTCTTTTCTGACATTTCAGAACCCGTTCTAGTATTGCCTCTATCTGAAGTCTGGCCATGCCTTGATACCAGAGGAGACTGTTTGAAAGAACTCCATTTACTTTGGCCTGCACACAAGTCTGGATAAAGATTGCAGTCAAAACACCTCTTCACATCACAGAACGGTCTTAAAATGGTACAAGGAGATAACGCAGCGCGAAATTAAATCTGCTGTGCACTTCAAAGTGCGCTGCTGGCTATTTACAGGCTTCGGGGGAAGCAGATCATTGACCAAAACAAGTAATGATACATGCTTCGCTTGCAAATACTGACACTGAAAAAGCCTCAGAAAACCCGGAATTAAGGAAACTCATGTAAAAGTGTCACCAATGACCCCTTCCCAATACAAGAACTTAGAGGAGAACTTGATTTAAGGTGAGCTGAGGTCTGCATGGCAAACACAGAGCAGTGAGTACACCGACTACCTACAGCAGAAGCACAAAGCCAACATCAGTTTAGATAGACAAGACTCAAATCAGCATCAAAGACCTGGAATGGTAAGAACAGAAGAGATCTCAAGGAGTTCAGCAGTGACTGGAAAATGTGAACTTAGTAACACAGAGCATGGAGTGAAATTCTCGACTTGGAAAGATGTGGGACAAAACAGAGAATATCAGTACAGGGAAGAAAACCCAAGATCCTCTCAAGCATCGCCCTGACAAGGCTGTTTGCTAAAGGTGCTTCTTTTATTTCTACAATTCTATAAATATGGTTGTAAACAAATGTCTCACTGAAAAACACTACCAAGTACAGACACAGCACTTGAACATACGAGGAGAAAGCCTGAGACCAACATCATCCCAAAATAAAATACTTTTCTTGTACTTCAACTTTTCACTGACACCAAAGTGCATTAGAAAAAAGACTTTGGATCTTACAAGTCCTGCAAAATTTTCCAGGAGACTATTGTCCAACATAAGAACTACCACATCTAACAGCGCCTGAAGAGTTTTACCACAAGGTCGTGAATTCCTTCAGAGAACCATTTGAATCTTGTATTACCCCAACCTACCGGGAAAAATGGAACAAAGCCAGCGCTTGAGGATTTTCATAACATTTTTCCGTATTAACATAGTTAGTAGGACTACAGAAATCCTTTTGTCTCAATGTAATGTAGATTTTATTTTACCAGTTCATAAATATTAACCCATACATGGGAACAAACCTAAGAGAAGCTGGGAACTAAAACCAGCCTAATATTGCAATATATTCCTTCCCCCATAAGTAATTTAACTGCTACTCCTTTGTTTTCGAATCACATCGCAATCAGACGCAAGCTGCTTGGGCACAAAAGGAAAGGGAAGGGAACAGTGAGTCAAAAGGGAGCTTTATTTTTTAAAATTTGTGTAAATATTTCTGATCGAGGGGTGGATGGCACCCGTTAACCACTGAACTTCCTGCCCGATAATCCAGAATTCTTCAGCTCTTCCTGCGCCCAGGAATCCTGACCTGGGGATCCTCTTCCAGGACACTCAGGCCTCCAATCTTCAACTGTGCTACACCCTATTAGTGTCCAAAATTGTACCGTTCGTGGAAATAGAATACTTGGATGAAAAGGTCCAATAACATAAAATAAATGGAAAATAAATACTTCAACAAAATAGCTCATCAATGCCTTGGAGCTCCTCAGAGCACACAACATCACCAAGAATACCTGGTGAAGGAGGGATGCACTGATATTACATCAGGCTGTCACTGGTGTACATGATCACTTATTACCAACACTTTAAAAATGGATGTTTGACTACCACTTCACATCCACAAAAAAGCCAGAATCCAGAAGAGATGGATTTGCATTCCAAGAAAACACCTATGCAGAACAAGGCTTCAATGCTTGCTGTTGGATATCTCTACCACCACTCTAGGAGTTGTGTATTCAAAACCAAAGCGTCCAGCCATGTCCTCATGTGCACAGCATTAATGCATCAGTCTTGGACTGCAGTATGAGTACAACAGTTCATTGTACAGATCCCCAGTTTTCAGAGTCCGGTGACTTCACTGTAAATCTATATAGCACTCATGTGTTCTTCATAAGACACTGCCTACATAAAGAAGTGATGCTGTGCCTAGTCTCCGTTTCTAAGCATCCTAGGACAAATAATTTGCAAAGAAAATGACAAGCAGAGAATATACAACCAACAGTGGTCAGCTCTTTCGCTCCTTCCTTTTCATTCCTTCCTTTAATTTGCCCACCTGACACCAGTTTAACAGCAGTTACCTGCAGCCTGCCATTCTTCCACGCTAATACCATGAAGGGAAGGGAGCCCCTGACATCTCCATTAAACTGGAATAAAGCAAAGTCTTCACCGTGTAATGCCTCTGAGTCAACCAGGCATCACTGAAATGACTTAATCTGCAGAGTCAGTACTTACCCTCCCTACTTTACTGCTACCAAGCACTTCACAGGAGCAGTGCCATTATCCAGACACATTTAAAGCTTAGTTTTAAAACCTGTTTCCGGCGTCTTGTTTCAGTGGGGGTAAAGTGGAACCACAGCATTAATGGCAACCTGATTTTCTATTGCATTACACTTGGTTACTTCTAAAACAAATATACACAAGAAAATAAATATAAAACTAAATTCAAACCCTTGCAATATTAAATCAATTACTCTCCCAACACAGATCACGCCTTACCTCCTATTGCGTGCATTCTAAATATGTCCATAAAGGCTTTCTTCTTCTCCCCACCCCCTGCCCCAGTAACTCTCATACTGGGCCACACTAACTACTTCAGCACATTGACATGAACAGGATTCTGGAGGACTAGAATGTCTGTTCTACCAAATCAGAGCCATATCAGGTAGTCACTAAGTCCAGGCAAGGGAAGAAAAGGAGCTTTTGTGAAAGAAAACAAAAAATAACGATCCCATCACAATTTATTTAATTTCCATTATTTGAGTATGAAAACTAGAAGCATTCTGAGAATTTTATATTCTTAATGCAATCATTTTCAAATCACAGCACAGGCCCAACAGAAGGGATACACATTATAATAAATGATAAAACTGTACAGTGGTTACTGAGGTTGACTCCCAGCCTTGCAGCATTTGATCTTCCTATTTAGTAGTTTGCTGGCTCCTTTGTTTAATCCATGCACACAAAGTTCACTTTTTAATTAAAACTTACTGCAAGCAGCTGAACCCAAAGTGTCTCAGCAATGATATCCTTCAGGACTGGGACACTTTTTGCCTTTATACTTGGATTTGTTTCTTTTCCTGTATGCCCTAATAAACTAAATGCATTATTTTCGCAAGTTTTGAAGTATGGAGGTTGGAGAACAGACAAGGGATGTTAAATTGCAGTGTCTCAACACGAACAAACCATCCCAGACTTCTACATTTCTCCAAAGAGCAAAGCAAGCAATCAGAACCCATGGTTCAAGCTGGTGATGCGACAGCCTGTGGGATGATTTAGATGACAGAGGTTGGCTTTTCCAACTCCCCCATTTGCTTCCCTCAAATTTAATATTCTCTTTCTTGGGCCAGCAGATGTAGATGATAAACCCAAGTTGGCCAAGGGAGGGGGCAAGAGGGAAAAGGACAGCCAAATATTTTCTAACAAAAGGAGAGGGAGGGATTTGTTACTTATTCTTTTGACTGAGTCAGCAGGGTCACCTGTAGTGTAGGTGGCATTAAAGCCGAAATGGTTTTCACTTCACAACCATCAATTCAGTGAGCATCACAATTTTTTGGCTATTTGAAAACTAAATGAAAACACTGCAGATTTTTAGCACAATTTGCAGGGGGGGAAAAAGAAAGGAAACACTGCACCTCTTACTGTAGATTTCATGAGCTTTGTATCGTGCCACATTATTAATGGGGAATGGGGCCTGGACAGGGTGATCTTTAAAGGTCCCTTCCAACCCAGTACAGTCCATGATTCTACAATCAATGGATATATTTGGTTACATGTCAATGTTCAGCAAATTTCTATCAATGTGCAGTACGCTGAAATTGTTTCCTAATATTCAGAAAGCAACGATACAAAGAAAAAACACCACATTCACGAGATCTAAAAAACACAGAAGAGAGACACCTTGAGGCACTCTGGACTAAGGAAAGGTGAAGCTAAGGGGTTACAGTGGAGGTTTTGGGACAGATTGGTTATTCTGAGCGTTCTGGGAATCCTCCTTTCCTCCAAAATCTGCTACCTGGCTCAAAACTACTGCCACCCCAGCTTCTCACTGCATCCAGCGGCAGAGCAAGTCCTGTACAGCTGATGTAAAACTAAGAGGAGAAACCCAAGTACAGCCAGGACCACGCAGGCATCTTATCTCTGTCCACAGTCACTAAGCAACAGCTCCACAAACACACAAACCAAAAAATTGGAGAATTTTCACCTATTGGAAGATGTACCACAAACAAGAGATAGCCAGGTGACCCGACGACAAACTGTTATCTGATAGCCTTCAAAACCTCTCCACGTGAGCTGCTTTTAAGCCAGCCGGTAAGAAATACCACATGCAGCTAAATTTTAAAAAAATGAATCCTAAGCCAAGTTAAATAGTAACCACCGTTCAGATTTAACCGTATAAAGCCCACGTTCAAATCCAAAGCGACAATTACGAAGTATCATATTACTACGAGCGATGTCGAAGGCCCCAAATAACAGCACACGAAGGAAACAAGTACAAACACACTTTACCTTGTATCTCATCTTGGGGCACGAATGAATGTAGAAACCCATGTAATAAAAACAGAGATCAGGAGCCTTTTCGTGAAGTTGCCTAGTAAAAGCAATTTCCCTGCGAAAGGAAAGACAAGACCAATTACTTTTGAATACAATTCTTACATTCATTTGACCTCTTCGTATTGATATGTTTTACAGCTCCCTGGCTCCTGACCTGTTTAAAGGACTAGACTTCTATCGAATAAAAAAACATAGATAAATAAAGATGAGAAACTCAAAACTAATGCTTGAAAAACCCCAAAGGTAATAAGCTAAAAATTAACACTTAATAAACAAACAAACCCAAATGCAAAACAACACATCAGGCTTAAAAAGACTTTAATTCTCGTGCTTTGTCCTGCCAAAAGACTGACTTGAAATTCAAGTTGAAGTGACTACCAGCCTGTATTTAACAGGTTCCTTGTTAATATTCATGTACACTGGAATTACACAGCGATCTGCCCAGTGATTGTACACAGAGTGGCTACGGCGGCTCAGGAAAACAGCAGAGTATTTCTGAAAAGCAAGCTTCAAGGATAAGCCTCTTGTTTGTTCTGTTATTTGCTCTCTAGCAATTTACATGCAAACCCATCCATCTTTATGCGACAAAAGGTATTTTTCACCCATCCTGTGTTTGCTTGTATGATTTTCTCATTTATTCTGAAAGAGAAGTGTCAATGTATTCCAAAAGAAGTTTGCTGTTTATTTTACTGGCACAACGAAAGTAGCGTTCATCCCAAGATTCAGCCAGTGCTTCCATTATCATGCTTATTTTTACAGTGCTTGGAACATTGCAGTTCACTTTTGTAACGAATTTGATAAAACGTGGATGTTCATTCTCACTTAAGAAGATACGAGCACGTGCACACAGGAGGCACATACAAATACTGGGGGGGTTGTCACAGAATCACAGAATCACTCAGTTGGAAAAGACCTCTGAGATCATCACATCCAACCGCTCCTGTCTACCCACTAAACCACATCCTTAAGTACCTCGTCTACCCGCTCTTTAAACACATCCAGGGATGGTGACTCCACCACCTCCCTGGGCAGCCTGGTCCAGCTTCTGACGACCCTCTCAGTAAAGAACTTCCTCCTTATCTCTAACCTGAACCTCCCTTGGCACAGCTTGGTGCCGTTTCCCCTTGTTCTATCCCCCATCACCTGGGAGAAGAGACCAGCACCCACCTCTCTGCAACCTCCCTTGAGGTTTATCACTTATTAAGTTAGTAATAAGGATATTTAAATGTAGTTTGGGAAGTCCATCACAAGTTCACTGCAGCTCTGCAGCCACGTACATCTGTTCAGAGGAGAATGTCTAGAAATAAGTTGCTCCATATCTGAAAATCCAGATAAATGCAACAGATTTCAGAAGTGAGATTTATGTACTACCAAAAGTGTTCAAACACGCACTTCATGTGCATAATCTCTAAGACGTGGCACAAAGTTAAACAACCTTACCACTTCATGCAGACTATCCTGGAGCTAATTAAACAAATACCTTTCTGCAATTCAAAAAGCTGGAACGCTACAGGGAAAAAAACCATTATCTTTGCATTTCAAATTCGCTCGAACACTTTCAAATTGGACTGATCTAATAAAAGAAAAAGACTCAATGTGAACAGAAAGTGATGCAACACATGGGAACACTCCAACGCCATCACTTCACAGAATCACAGAATCTCAGGAGTTGGAAGGGACCTCGAAAGCTCATCCAGTGCAACCCCTGCCAGAGCAGGATCACCAGAGCAGTCACACAGGAACACGGCCAGGCGGGTTTTGAATGTCTCCAGAGAAGGAGACTCCACAACCTCTCTGGGCAGCCTGGGCCATGCTCTGGCACCCTCACAGTAAAGAAGTTTTTCCTCATGTTCATGTTGAACCTCCTGTGCTCCAGCTTGGGACCATTGCCCCTTGTCCCATTATTCAACATCAGAGAGAGGATCCTGGCTCCTTTACACGAGGAGCAGCAGCGGGGTGGCACTGGATGGCACAACACACACTCCCTACATGCTTCCTGCCTAAATCTTTCCTATGGAAAAGAAACTACAGACTTACAATGACCTTTTCATACAGATTTTTGTTATGGTACAGATCTAAAGAGTTATAATGGCTGTTAGCACTTGGCAAGAGTAGTGACCAACTGAGCAAGACATTTATTTCATCAATACAAAATTCAGACTTTCTATTTCAGCACTGCATAACCCAATTCCACAAGAAGTTCCAGTATTCGTCCTCCTACTAAATACCTGTCTACTATTCGTGAGTTTAGGCAGCGGGGAGAAGATGTAACATGTTCCTGCAAACACGAAGAGGAGTCACTCAATATTTCTTGGTCATTTTTTTGTTTCCTTTGCTAAGACCGGTGTTTCACAAGTAGCTGCTTCTCCCCCCATTCTTCACCTCCATGCCCACGTATTTCAAATGATCTTCAAATCCCGTCCTTTCGACGACTCAGCAGCAGAAATTCTCCAAGCAGCATGAAGTGGAAGTGACAGCACTGCAATGCAGTTTAACCTCCTCGGAGCCAAATTGGCAACAGCTTTGAAGGGATCAGATTCCTTCGCAACTTCCTAAATCCTTTCTAACTCTCCGGGCTTTTTTTCCCCCTTTTTGAAAGAAGAACAAGGTTGGCCCCTTCTAAGACTGTTGGGAACTCATTTTTATTGCCTTAAACGCTGCAGAATTTATAAGCTGCTTTTTCACTCGTTGAGCCATGCACACATGTTGGGCCAACAAAGTTTTGAATTTATTATGCTGAAAATTTAAAATCATTTCAAGAATTCATAAAAATGGCTCATGTCGGTCTATTGTTACACAAAGTAACGTGATACGTAGAGATACTAAAAAACAACTCTCAGGAGGGTTTAGTATTTCATGATATATGCTCACCTTACATGGAAAAAAAAATCAGTCAAATTTCAAGTGTATAACATGTAATAAAACAATTCTAAACATCTGGACCACTAAAAGAAAAAAGATCAATTTTAAATCACATTTTTTCTTCATTTCTAAATTCTGAATAATTTTGTAAAATTGTTTGTGCCACTGAATGCCTCAGAAAAATGACAATTTAGACTCTTTTAGACATAGACCATGTCGAAAAGAAGCAGCTAAAGGAGAAGCTACAACACAGCTTCGAAGTTGGCCCTGATTTGCGCTGGAACTGGACCAGAGGACTTCTCTGACCAGAGGTCCCTTCCATCCCAAACTCTTCTCTGAGTCCACAGTTTCTCCTTCATAAAGAACCATTCTGCAGCAAGTGGGGACAGTCAACATCAAGAAATTGCACTTCAGGACTTGGCAGATCTCAGAGCTTAGCAGGGAGCAGGAGGAGGTCCTGCTCTCCCTCTCCGTGGTCATCGTCAGCTGCACCTTGTGGCTCCAGCACAACTCTTGCACCACCGCAATTAAGGTTGGAAGAGACCTCTAAGATCATCCAGTCCAACCGTCAACCCAACCCCACCATGGCCACTAAACCATGTCCTCAGGTGCCACATCTACAAGTTCTTTGGACATCTCCAGGGATGGGGAATCCACCACTGCTCTGGGCACCCCCTTTCAGTGCTTGACCACTCTTTCCGTATAGAAATTTCACCCAGTATCCAACCTAACTCTCCCCTGGCACAACTTGAGGCCATTTCCTCCTGCCCTGTCACTGGTTACATGGAATAAGAGACCAACACCACCTCTCTACTTCCTCCTTTCATGTAGTTGTAGAGAGTGATGAGGTCTCCCCCTCAGTCTCCTCTTCTCTGAGCTAAACAACCTTAGCCACTCCCCATCACTGGTGTGCTCCAGCCCCTTCACCAGCTCCATTGCTCTTCTCTGGCCATGCTCCAGTCCCTCAATGTCCTCTGTGCAGTGAGGGGCTCAAAACTGAACACAGGATTCGAGGTGTGGCGAACAGCAGCTGTGGTGTGAGCAAGTTCTTCACTGAGCCAACGCAGCTCACTAACCAGGTTGCTAAAGCAAAGTCTCCTGCTCAGTAAATTAATCTGGCTCAATACATGGTTGCTAGAAGCCCAGCGTAGAGCAGAGATGGAGAGCAGTGACTGCAGCCCTTCATTTCAGCAGCAATAAACCGTTAGACTGATGTCAGAAACTTAACAGTGAACTTTGTGGGAAAAGCCCTTTGACGTACACATTGGAACGGCTCATGTGAAGATTACTTAGAAATCACAAAATTCACCACTACAAAGAGGAGAATACACCCAAATGGAGAATTAAAAAAGGAAACAATTCTTAGGAAAACAAAAGATCCTTATCAGAATCTAAACAAATTATGACTGATTAGACTTCTGAGAGATTAAATTGCGCAGTTTATTAATTATCGCAAAAGCACATGAAGTAACTGTGATAAGGTTTCCTAAAAATAGTGTTTGTGCTTTACAGATCTCTCAAGTCACGTCATATTTACCCATCCTGGTAGGTAACACCAAACAACAGCTAAAAAGCTCCACCTACAGAGAAGATGCCTCTCAACAGGATGCCCTGGAGAAAGCAGCAAGCTGGATCTCCCAATTCTAGCACTTCCTTTGCACTTCAAAAGACTGCAGTGCAAATCTCAGCAGATAAAGACTTTTGCTAGAACTTCTCAGACCAAGGGAAATCTGAAAACAGATGCATCTGGCACGAGGTCTGAACGCAGTTCCTTCGTGAGAAGCTCCCTGGGAACACCGCGTGTCTGTGACAGCTCACTTTGTGAAACAGAGAAGTAACACAATGAGGAAAAAATTGAGATGCACAAATGTTTCCACTTCATTGGGGCTTTTTACCTCGTAATAGTGGAATCATAAAATTGTTTTTGGAAGAAAAACAGTAACCTGCAATTAGCATACAAGTCTTATTCACAGTGGAAAGCATTACTCGCTACTCCCACTGCTTCGCAAGGCTGGGTTGATAGTTAACTCAAGGCTTTAAAATTCATAGGCTTTCTAAAGACACAGATAATGAGATTAACATACCTGAAAAATACATTTAGTGCTAGCACAGCAGGAGACTATTAATTCAGAAGACAACAGGTTTTAGGTACTCTATTATTTATGATCTCAGTGTGCATAAAACTATAAAAGTGATTCATTTCATCGGTGAGTGGGCTAAGAAAAAGGTCAAAGGAAAAGTTATTTCTATTCAAACAAAAAAGGGGCTTTTCCTG
>NW_010157879.1:29760-44546 GCF_000695765.1 Mesitornis unicolor
CAAGCAACATAAAGTTATTTTCAGGGACAATAAAAACTCAGCATTTCGTTTCTGAGTGTGCTTTTTAATCTTTGAAAGTATTTAGCTAACTAGAAAGATACATCTCTGGTCAAGGCTGACAACCAACCGGAGAGAATTATTACAAAACCCACACAAATACTTTGCTAGAGATAGTGTTGCCTGTATCTGTTTAGACGGAAATAACAGCTCAAGTTTAGGAACACGCATCAAGTATTGCTGTTAGGCCTAACCAGACAACAAAAATGTCCTCTTACCGCAATGCAGAGTAGACTCCCAAAGACAAGAAGGAATAATCTGGATCGTAGTACAGGTAGACGGAGGACACGCAGTAGGGCAGGATATCAATGACCCCGACAGCAATGATCTTCCCATCCAGCCAGTACTGCTGGTGGAAGGAGCCGTAGCCGCACTCTGGTCCATTGGGCGCGTTCTCTGCCTAAGCGAAAACAAAAGCGGGATGTGACCGTCTGACCCGTAGGTCTTCAGGATAAAATCCTTTCTAAAATAGTGTTTAACATCAAAGTAAACACTGGGAAATTACTCCTGCTATCTGTGTATAGAAAAAGGAAAGAAGGTGTTTGAGAAGCAGGCAAAACGACGTTAGATCACAGTATCACTTGTGACCTCTGCTGTACTCACGATCAGTAAACTCCACATATCGCGCATCCCAAACAGGAATCTGCAGACAGCCTCTGCCATCTCACATTTATAGCACTGACACAGTAACGTGACTCACTGCATTATTAATGCATTATTACACACTGACAAATTCTGCGGATACTCTTTAATCTGACCTCCTTACTCTCCAACAAGATACAAAGCCCAAAGGCAGGAAGGTGAAGTGCAGACACTGCACTGGGCTGGCGCTCCCCAAACCCGCCCGGCACCCCCTCGGTCCAACACTTTCTGCCACAGCGAGGACCCAACTGCTCCTCTCCCCATGCCCCCAAGTATGGAAGCATTTTGGCCACAGAAATTCAGTTCCTCAGCAGCCACTAAAGTTGCTTGAGAAGAGCATTTATTAAAAGAACTTAATAACTTATGTGAGAGTTATTCTTTATGATCAACAAAACGCCTTTTATCTAAGAACCTGAAACCCTGTGTCACAGCAAAATCAGTGGAACAACTTCTTTGTCAGCCCACATCAGAGCATCTTCTGCAAAACCAGTGAGGAACTGGCTGCTGTTGCGCGCTGTGGTTTGCGATGTGCGGTGAAGTACGTCTCCGGACAGGGGAAAGCGTTTAGAGCCAGAAACTGATGCTTCAAATTAAGAAGAAAATGATCTCCTAATTTAAACTGCATTACACAACCAACTTTGGCATGCCATTTTCTCCCACGTCAAGTTTACTTTAATCCTGAATCCCACCGTGCTCAACTTCATTATCCATCTAGTCATGTTTTTCACTGCATTGCCAGATCTTCAGAAAGCCGCTTCTCACTCAATAAATCTGACAATGTTGCCTACCATTACCAACTGTTTTGCATTACAACAACAGAAGGTGGGCTTAATCAAGTATTTTGATACAGTAGCGCTGACTGAAGAGATGATGGGCAGTAGAAGTGATTCTAATTGGTACCACATGTGTCAAGAGAAACCAATCACGTGAGCAATAATCATTTCAACGCACTCACCCAACCAATAAGTCCCAAAATAAAGGCCATATAATAAAATGTTTGCATTTTTATGTGGCTATAGAGCATAAAACTAGATATGGAGCTATAGATACAGTAAAAGTGAAACAGTCAAACATTTGAGAGCTCAATGTGCAGTATACAAGGATATTAGAGTTGGATACTTGCACATTAAACTGGGTTTCTTCTCATTCAAGTAAAACCTACTTATTCATAACAAATAGTTATGGTTTTTTCCAAAACCCTCAACTTTTTGTAGAGCCAAATGAAATCACGTTGTCAACAGTCAAACTTTTAAGGTGGGACACAGGCAAGTAACAGATTTTCTGTAAGGATTTCTCAGCAGAAGTCAAGGTCTCCTCTCTGCTACCAGGTGGGACAGAAAAAATGAAGCATCTCCCGCAAGCCAAGGGGAAACGGGATTGGTAATTTAACACAGGCTTGCTTAAATAACTTTCAGTTAAAACAGACTTCATTTCTTTGTCAAAACCTCATCACGTAGGATTTAATGAACGTTTACAAAGATAGTCTAAGGCAACATGGAAAAGATCTTCCCTCAAAGTGAAGTCTTGCAAAGTTAAACGAATGCTGTGTCTGTTTGTGACCCCAAACCTCCAACTGGCATCGCTTGGGTTTGCTCCCCAGACCTCTCCAAACTGAAGTATCAGCATCAGCTGAGAACTTCCAGTAAAGCAGAAACTGCAGTTATTCCACTAATGCAATTGCAATGAAATGTCGTGAACATAAAAGAGGCTGTGTTCTGTAACAAACATAACAAGCACAGCCTTGATTTCAGGCAAAACGTTCAGGGATCTCCATTACATTAAGTAAATAACATTCTTAAGAAGACCAATGTTTTCCTCCTCCTTAAAAAGTTTTCGTACAATGTAATCCTTTGTAATGCTGGTAGGTATTCTGTTTTCTCCAGTTTCTCAATGAATACTTGGCTCCTTTAACTCACTTCCTCACATGCACCGTCAGGGCAATTGGACATGGAGCAGGTCTGGAGCGTGGGACGTTTCCCTGACGCAGGTCACACCATTTCATGCTGCTGCCACCTCCACCTGGGACCTGCTTGGCCAAGGTGAGGTAAAACAAACCAGGGACATCACCTGAGCATGCCCCATGCATGAGAAAGGGCTTACCTTATCGACCTTATCTACATGGAACTGTTATAATTTGATTATATTGGAACAATCAACAAAATAAAAGCTAAACCCAGGCCAAAAATTAACATAATTAATTTTCTCTCCAATGTTCAGACTGTAACGCAGAGAAAAATGCAATATAATCCATCACATGTTAATTCGAGCTGTCTTCACGTTCTGCTAAGGATTCCAAGAACACATTTCATTGCTCATATTTTATTACACATTATTAAAATTTCAATATTTAATAGCAAGTGCTATTACATATTGCCCCAATTAGTAGACCTCAATATAATAACTGCTTATAATTGAACTTCAATGATGGTGAGAGCAGTCGATTTTCTTCAAAGCACATTGGTCCCTCTCTGTACTTTTATGACATATTTTTCTACATCATCATCATCATCATCATCATTATTCAAATGGCACTTGTTAACCCACACGCCAGACCAGTGTGCAACTGCAGAAAGCCCTGCACGCTCACCTACTAAAAATGGGTCCTGACCATAACAACTCCATGATCATTTTTCTCTGGAAGGTTTTGTGACTTTTCCTACTTTGAACTTTTCCAATTTACCCTCTGCTGTGGATGGAGGGAAGACAACATGAAATCCATGCTGTCCCTTACATAAAGAAATAAAAAAGCCAGGAAACCCTTGACTTCTGCACTCCAGTGGAAATTATGTGCTGAAGAAGTGATTAATTCCAGCAGCTCCTTTCCCAAAGGCACGCACACACAACCTGCCATATGGTAGATTTCTATCTCTTGGTTAGCAACTTATTTCCTTTTCACTACTACGTCCTCCTTTCACTAGGGATTAGTGGAGATGCTGTGAAAGCAGAAGTAGCACTGCATGTTTTCATTTAAAAAAGCCAGTGATGAACTCTCACAAGGCAAAAAAAGGCCTACAGCATCCTGGGCTGCACCAGGCAAAGTGCTGCCAGGGCGTGAGGGAGGTGAAGCTTTCCTCTCTGCTCAGCAGTGCTGGGCTCCTCAGTAAAAGAAATGTAAGGACTTACTGGGTCCATAAGGGCCATAAAAATGATTAAGAGGCTCAAGCAACTGAGGTAGAAGGAGAGCTTGAGAAAGCCCTGAGAACAGATGATGCAGAGGGAGCTCGAGAGCAGTCCCAGGGAGAAGGACCTGGGGGTGTCAGTCGATGAAAAACTCAACGTGAGCTGCCAATGTGCATCTGCAGCCCAGAAACCAACCCCATCCTGGGCTGCATTCCCAGCAGTGAGGACAGCAGGGCCAGGGAGGGGATTCTGCCCCTCTGCTCTGCTCTGGTCAGACCCCACCTGCAGTGCTGGGTCCAGCTTTGGAGTCCTCAGCACAAAAAGGACATTGAAGTGCTGGAGCGGGTCCAGAAGGGGCCACAAAGATGATCCAAGGGCTGGAGCAGCTCTGCTATGGGGCCAGGCTGAGAGAGTTGGGGTTGTTCAATCTGGAGAAGAGAAGGCTCCAGGGGGACCTTATTGTGGCCTTTCAGTTTCTGAAGGGGTCCTACAGGAAAGCTGGGGAGGGACTTTTTACAAGGGCAGGTAGCGATAGAACGAGGGGGAATGATTTTAAACTGAAAGAGGGGAGATTTAGACTGGATATTAGGAAGAAATGCTTCCCTGTGAGGGTGGTGAGGCCCTGGCCCAGGTTGCCCAGAGAAGCTGCGGGTGTCCCCTCCCTGGCAGTGCCCAAGGCCAGGTTGGACGGGGCCTGGAGCAGCCTGGGCTGGTGGAGGTGTCCCTGCCCATGGGGGTTGGACTGGGGGGGCTTTGAGGTCCCTTCCAACCCAAACCATGCTGTGACTGTATGAGTCTGTAAGTTTTTATCAGTATGGAGAAATACCTGATGGGACCGAATGAAGATGGAGCTGGATTCTTCTCAGTGGTTACCACTGACAGAACAAGAGGCAATTTATGCAAGTTAAAACACAGGAAATGCAATCTGAACAGGACAAAAAGAGTTTTAACTGAGGTGGTGGTCAAACAATGGCACAGGTTGGGCAGAGAATCTGTGGGCATCATTGGAGATATTCAAAACCTACCATCCTGGATAATCTCCTCTAGCGACCCTGCTCGAGCAGGGGGGTGGACAAGGTGATCTCAAGGGGTCCCCTCCAACCCAAACAATTCTGTGTTTCTGTATCAAAGCAAAGTAAACGAACTCACTGCATCAATGTGTGAGACACTGTCTACAGAGCTCACTTCTGGACCTTGCTGGAGGAGCACAGTATTGGAGCTGTACTGTCAACTATTTAATCAGTGACAGCAAGCTTTAAATCCTAGAAGGATTAGTGAAGCTGTGAAGGTACAAGGGGCTTCAATAGCAAGAAACTTTGAGTATCACCATGTAGACATCATGGTGATGTCTACAGCACTGGAAGGAAAAAAAAGCAATTTGCCAAGATCCCCAAATGAAGTGAGTTTGGCTTTAACTCCTGAGCAGTGCACTGAATGGAACCAAGATATGACATTTCGCAGAACCTTCTACACCTCCTAGAAATGAACACACACCAGTGAACAAAATGAAGTGGAGCAGAAGCTGGTGTGCTTTTCGAAGAGCAAAGATCTAGATTCACAAAAGCCTTTCAGTTCTTTAGGATTCAAAGCATCTCAATACGATGAGATAAAAGCAAACAAAGTGAAACAAGTGATGATTTCCACGATGGAAAGCAGCTCGCTTTCCATCAAGCTGGAGCTATTCTGTCCTCCATACTGGGAGGTGAACCACTGAGCAATGCTGCAGCAAACTGAGCTGATAATATAAAGTATTCAGGATGGTTAAACAAGAGCTGAGTGTAAACAACGACAGAAAGATCCCATAATACCAAGAGATTAAAAAGGCAGAGGAAATATCAAAAGTTTATAAACGCATGGGGAAAAAGTATTGTTATATACACAACTGAAACAGTGGGTATAAATTAACAATTCACTCAAAAAGATGCTTGAGAGCAGACTGATGAAATCATTAATATAATGCTTAGCATCAGTCAAAGTGGAAGAAGAGCAAAGAGCAATTAAAGAAGGATTTGAAAACTCCTTGTCTCCTCCACGCAGCTCTCCTGTACTGAACCACGATAACCCTACACCTCTCCAAACAAGGTGGTATTTGTACATGTGAGGTGGTAAAATGGCAAATGTTTGAATGTAGCTTCTAAGACAAAACAATGAATAAATACCCCAAACGGTTCTCTTCACATTATCCTGTTTACTGTTAGAAAACTGCCTCGTTTTCTGCTCCTAGACTGGATCATTTTTTTTTTAACTCTTCACTTTTTGTGCCAGAGCCCAAAGCCAAAGCTGGAACTTAACAGAATAATAAAAGGAGGAAATAACAAAAAGGCAGGAAGAGTTTGGGTGTTCATACTGTTTCACAGCTAATAACGATATTAAAAATTCAAAAAATTACAAATCGAAATCGTGTAAGGTTTAAATTTGATTTTCAATTCTTTTTGTTCAAAGGAGCAAACAGACGGCGCACTTCGAGACTTCCTTGTGGCAACCGTTGCAGAATAAAGAATTTCAAGAATCCCTTGGCCTCTGATACACAACCCCTTTTATTTAACTTCATCTAATTGAAGACATCTGCAGTGGTGCCACGCAAAATTTAATTCAAGCTTTGAAATGTCAATAAAAAGTGTCTGTAAGAAACAATACCGGTATAAACCTGGCAGGGAAGCGTGCATCAACATCTACGTAGCCACACAAAACTCAGAATATAATGGCAGTCTGCTGCCTGAGTTGACGAGGTGATAAAAGCCCTTTTCCTATAAAGTCTAATGAGCTCTATTACTCTTCAGCTTTCAGGAATGCAGAGGCCAGCGGACTCAGCAGAGAAAAGCAACAAACTCCCCACACATGGATTCGTTCAAAGTGCGACACATCCAATGAGCAGGGTAATCACTATAACCTGACAATTTCATTACCCTCACGCGGTACTTAACTCTTTGAGACGAGCAAGGAAGAGAGCGCAGGAAACCCGCTGCACTTTGCTCACCTGAAATGAAGCACGAGCATCTCTCCTGAACTGCTAAACTCAGGCTGCAGTCAAATACCTGTCAGTATTTCAGTTCAGTAAGTTATTTACTAATACATTTTCTTCTTTCATAGAAACAAATCAAGAACAGAAAAGACACAGCACTTTCTTCTACTGTCTCTTAATGCAGTGATGTGAAATTCAGTGGTAGCTTATTTATGGAGCCCTGAGACTCCATTGAAAACAATCAGCTGGTGAGGACATAAATATTGTGATACCCATCTCTACCATAATGGTTTGCTGTCTACAGAAAGTGGAGAGGAAAGAATACATTCATTTAAAATTGCATCTACGATGGGCACGTACCTCCAGAGGAGAATCACAGAGGAACCGTGTGAACTGCACCGAGGTACATTCATCCAGAATACGTGTCCAAGAAGACCACAAGTTCAAATATGCAAAGCAGAAAAACAAGAAAAGGATTAGCAATGCTTCGGGATACATTAACAGTCAGACAAATACA
Organism: Mesitornis unicolor; assembly: GCF_000695765.1. NCBI lineage: Eukaryota > Metazoa > Chordata > Aves > Mesitornithiformes > Mesitornithidae > Mesitornis > Mesitornis unicolor. Next base: position 37,059 of record NW_010157879.1, read on the forward strand.
CCCTGTCAAAACCACATATTTGGAAAACACACATAGTTTAAGAGTTAAAACCAAATTTCCATAAACCATCACCCGCTTTCTATTTTGTTTAGAAGTACAAACAGATATAATAATTAACCATCCCAAGTACTTCCTTTCTATAAAACAGATTTTTTTTTTAAATGTGATGTGAGAGAATCATCACAGTGTAACACAGGCTTGCTTCTAAATTACAGATTACCCTTCTCTGGGACTGCCTGCAACGGGGAGTCTTCCCTCAGCGTTCCCTTGGTACATCCCTCATCACTAAAGCAAGGGGGTTAGGGCCCTCATATCTCTTAATATAAATTGATTACGTCTATTTACATTCAACATCATAAGCAAGCCTGGTTTCAGTCTAAAGAAGAGGAAGAACAAATAAAAATCAACTTCCTGAAAGTGCAACTGTTTTCAGAAGTCAATTCTTCCCTCAATACAAAATGATGCGCTGCAGATAATCAATCAAAAAGGCCAGGTTTTAATGACCTGAATTCAGCAAGATTCCAAGAGTAATGAATATTATAGTTCATTATTTACCATCGTTTACATATTTGATACAAATATTCTCTTGGGGGATTACACATTAAACTTGTTACAAAGTTCTGGCATGTATTTAACCCCCAGCCACTCATTTGTTAAGAAGCTGGTATGTGTTACACTGTTTATTTCCCCCTCTTGTAATAGCCAGATGATTTAATAAATCAGCAGTTCGCAAACTGCAAAGTAATAGTAAATAGGAACTTGTAATTGATTAAAAGTTAATTACATTAACTTTTAATTTAATTAAGAGTTTGATAAAAAGAACATATCTAGACACCTACAAAAACCTGGTTGTTGTCAAGATTTTGTTGTCACAAATTCTATTACTTTCTGAGATGAATTAAAGAAGATTATTCTATTTAAATGGAAATACAAAACATGGGGTGACCACTGGTCAGTCATCCCATTTTTCCCTGGGAAGGGGTGGAGAGGAGGGCAGGCAACAAGAAAAAGAGACAGTATTGTAAGATGCCAACTTGGGATGGAGTTCATAGACAGCCTAAGGAATTCAAACCGTATCTCTTCATCCGAAGGTGCTGTGAAACAGATTTGTGAAACAAATAAAACAGCCTTATATCTACCTATCTATCTATCTATCTTGATCTGCAGACATTGACTGGAGCATTCTCATTGTAGCTCAAAGTGAACACAACCCTGACCTTCTCTAAGAGCATCCCTGAACAAGCTCATCTGTTGATGCTAAAAGAAGGCAGACTGCAGAAGTCAATATTTCAGACTCTTCCCCTTCAAACGCGCAGTAGTAGCTGATCTATGGATGAAGGGACACAGACGTTATGGCAGAACGTTTAATTTCTATAAGGTGCTGGTGAAGAAAGGAGATGGTGCACTTCCCATAACCGACCATTTCTGATCTAGTCACCACCACTCCTGATTTCTCAGAGTTTGAACAAACAAATGACTGCAATATCTTAATTAAACACTTGAATTTCTACTGATTTGGTGCACAGAGAGTGTGTGTGGGGGGGAGGAACAGGTAACATCTAGAAAGTAATTAAAAATGTGAATTATTGAGTTATGTTCCCATACCAAAAGAGCAGAGAGTCCCAAACTCCAACGCTGGAGTGCATCAGTCCTTACAGCCAGTGACTGTCAAATGTGCAGGCCTCAGAAAAATAGCCCATGTGTTATTAATTTTCGTGTCAGAAGACCCCCAATAGTTCTTAATCTGTAACCTTAGCTTTATAGCACAAGTTAAACCCGATGGGTGTGAAAACTGAGCCAACGACACTTTCCAAACCATTTTATCCGCTCTCCAGGCCCTGCTGTTCAACCCCTGGGCTCTGGGGTGGGGGAGGACTTTTAAGAGTACCTAAGCATACACGGTGCTAGGGAATAGAGCTATTTTTGCAACTATCTATACTGCTGCCTAGAAAAAATACTCTTAACTGCATTTCAATTTGTATCACAATCTTCCGGTGAGGAAAAGGTATCTGTTGCAAGTCTTGTTACATATTATTACAAGTCGTTGATACTTGCTAAAGTTCTCAGACAATTTTCTTAATGAAGCCTTTGAAAGCTTCACAAGACTGAATCTTCTCTAAAGTCCATTACGAATCACTTGTTCAAAAGCCCAACATTTTTTTGTTGTGTGATTCTTATTCTTATTCTTATTCTTATTAAGGAATACTTCAATTTCAATTGGCACATCTGGAGAATTCAATATTTCAGATCCCCTGACCTCTGCTGTTACCTCCTGAACCCGTCACTCTCCCCCCTTCCACCCCCAAACCCACAGCGCTCTCATCGTAACCCAGGAAAATTCCTAGTCCACACGCTTATTAAAAATGAATTGGTAAGATTTGGTTTCTAAATTAACAAACTCATTTTAATAGATTATTATGAACACAATTCCAAAACGCATCAATAAACCATGAACGAAATAGAGTCAAAAGCCAGCGTTGCATGTAAAATAAGTCAATCTGTCACACAAGCACAATTAAAATTCCTTTCACAAAGCCACGCTTTTCTCATTTTGGGTTCCAAACTGAATTACATAAACCTTGGGCTTTTAAAGACTTTTAAAAACTGCATCGTGCATACAACATCCACACCATTCTTACTTTGGTGTAAACTACTACAATTGCCAGAAAGGACCAACAGAGCAATGGGAAGTGAGCTTAAACATAATTAATAAAACTAAGAGAGGAACCCATCACTGAGAATCAAAAGAGGGGAAAAAAGGGCAGAAAAGGAAGGTTTGGTTCAACCCAGAGCTACTTGCTGGAGTAAAAGCACGTGCACAGCTTTAAAAAGCTGTAATAAAACCAGAGTGCTAACACCTGCTTCCTTTTACAAGAGGGGGAAGACACTGGGATGCTCTGGATGCTGAAGCACAATGGGATTCAGTGGTTTCCTGAAAATGGGGATTTATGGTGGCACACAACGGCGTCATCACCTTCCCAGGGGAAAACAGCTTAGAGCTGTCATCATCAGTAAAATTAACCCTAAAATTATCTTCAGTGCAAAGGCATTAGAGAGGTATATATATTATTTATTTATATGCATAGATATATTTATATTTATAACATTTATCACTTTCCCTGTGACAGTATTAGGGTTTTCTCCTATTTGCAATTCACTCTCAAGGAAAATTGAGCCTTTGCCCTTTTCCTCTGAGTAAAGGAGGGGGTAGGCATGGATATGGGATTTGGGCCTTAATATTTTTTTTAAATCCGAACTTTGAATGGGATTAAAATAAACCAAAGGTGGTTTTTGGTTTTGGTGCCAGGCTCATAATAAAACAAAAAATAATGCTACGAGTTTCCACACAGAAGACACATCTCACATCCGCAGGTCCAGTGCATCCCCTTCACATGCACCAAGCGAGTTTATCCTCTCTTTCCTCCCATTTCCATGACCAACATCATGAATGTTTCTCCTTCCTGGGAACTTTAAGTGGCCCATCAAATTTTAGCTTACCCACTAACAGAAAGGAGCCATGAAAAGGGCATTCATTCTAGAGGACTCTGGCACCTCCCCTATACATTCACTTTATAAAGACGTTTTCACAGAATCACAGAATCTCAGGAGTTGGAAGGGACCTTGAAAGCTCCCCCAGTCCAACCCCTGCCAGAGCAGGATCACCAGAGCAGTCACACAGGAACACGGCCAGGTTGGCCTTGAATGTCTCCAGAGAAGGAGACTCCACAACCTCTCTGGGCAGCCTGGGCCATGCTCTGGCACCCTCACAGTAAAAAAGTTTCTCCTCATGTTCACATGGAACCTCCTGTGCTCCAGCTTGGGACCATTGCCCCTTGTCCTGGCACTGGACATCCCAGAGCAGAGCCTGGCTCCTTCCTCCTGACACTGCCCTTTCCAAATTGCTAACCATGAATGAGGGCATGTCTCAGTCTCCTCTGCTCCAAGGTAAAGAGACCCAGCTCCCTCAGCCGCTCCTCAGCAGGAGATGCTCCACTCCCTCAATCACCCTTGTAGCTCTGCTGGACTCTTTCCAGCAGTTCCTGTCCTTCTTGAAATGAGGGGTCCAGAATTGAACACAATATTGCAGATGTGGTCTTACCAGGGCAGAGTAGAGGGGAAGGAGAACCTCTCTGACCTACAACCACCCCTTCTGATACACCCCAGGATGCCATTGGTCTTCTTGGCTCAAGGGCACATTGCTGGCTCATGGTCATCCTGCTGGCCACCAACACCCCCAGGTCCTTTTCTGCCTGGCAGCTCCAGCCACTCATCCCCAAGCCTGTAGCGCTGCATGGGGTTATTGTGACCCAAGTGCAGGACCCAGCACTTGGCCTTGTTGAAGCTCATCCAATTGGCCTCAGCCCATGGGTTCAGCCCATCCAGGTCCCTCTGCAGAGCCTCCCTACCCTCAGGCAGATCAACACTCCCTCCCAACTTTCCTCCTCAAGCAGGGCAGTCAACAAAAGAGCCATGGTCCCTTTTGAGCTCTATCACTTCCAAAACATTTGCACTTATTGCAGTTTCAGAATAAACAGGTTTTGGCTCTCAAACATCAGCTCTTCCTTGCTCATCAACAAAAAATGTTTCTAAGGCAGTTGACTTTTTAAAGATTCTGGTCTGTAGTCATAAGCACTGTCCTAAGATACGTGGCTGCCATATTTTAGTTGAAATAGTCTTCTCTAGCCAACATGGACTAGAATCAATATTAACTTAAAGTTGTGGAGTGAAAAAAGTAAAAAAAAAATAAACAGGCTAGAAGAAACTGTTAAATAACAACAAAAAGCTCAATAAAAAGAAACTATCTAGAAAAACAAATTGAAATTAGGCTGGGAAATGAGCAAAAGTCCATCACTTTCTGTAAAAATTGGGAAAATGGGACAAAATGTATCGTGTCTACAGGGAAAGATGGTGCCAGGCTATCCTGCTGTCCTTGACGCGGGCAATACACTAGAGGAGGAACCAAAAACTTATTCTGTACCTGGCTCTATTTACCATTTTTGACAGTGACTTACAAAAATATGGGAATGGTACCAAAATATGGTTTCAGAGATAGTCACAGACCCAACGGGGAAGAAAGAGCCTTCAGGACACAGTACATAAGGAAAGAGGAGAGTGTTCAAGTTTAAATCCACATCTCAAATGTAGTTTTCCGTATAAGAACTGGACTAACAAAATAGGAATAACTGCCGATGGGACAGGATGCACATTTCAGAACTGCAATTTCAGCTCCCTTATGGAGTGACAAGAGGCTCTGTGGCTTTGGCTGCTCAGAAGAAAGCTACTCTGAAAATACTGGAGATTTGTCAGTCTTACAGTGAAGTGGGTATTTTATTACTTGATTTGATTTTATTTACACAGAAAGTTGTCAAAATCAGGAAGACCGACGTAAACTGATGCAAAAGGATCTGAACGGAAGCGATACGACTATGGACAAGTGCCTTCAGTGACTCCTGAAGAGCCAATCGTCAGATTAGTGCTGCCATCAACCAAAATGATACAAGACCTAATTCAGGAGCAGGACGAAAACGTACGGCTGCCGAGGCAAGCTACAGCAGGTCAGAAATAACCACAAATACTCTTGGTTTTTTAAGCCTTCTCTCACTACAGAAGAGGAAAGTAGGTTAGAGAGAGCTCAAAGTTTGCAACTGGCTGCTGCTGTTTTATTTATGCTTTTGAACTGATCCTTGGCACCTCCCAGGCTCCTCCCTCAGTTTTCTGTATGGGTTCGAGTGGATTTCTGGGAGATAATCAAAAAAACAACCACCTGGGAAAGAAAAAGCCCGCTGCACCGATTTTGGTAATTTTTTGCACCTTTTCACACAGAGTCTCTTTTGTGTGTTGTGAAATTCTTTTCTTCCAAGACAAATATTTGGTTAAGCACAAAGCAAAGCGAGTGTCCAGCTCGCTGAGACACGCACTGGTTTTCTAAGTTTGTCATTATAAAACACTCACGAAAAGTTAAATAAAAAGGTTTGCTTCAGAAGGTCAAAACGGCAATAAACTGCTCACTTGCTGGAAACTACTGGAGGATTTTTATGATCTTTTATGGAAATGTTTCCTAACTTGTGTAGCTGCCACATTGCTTGTTTCGGTTACACTTCGGCCGTGGTTCTTAAAGACAAAGACTACCGGAAAAAGAAATAAAGCTTAAAATCCCATCAATGGCCTATGCCTGTTGTATTAATGTTTTAAACCCCCCAGATCAATCATTAAGTTCATTAGAGAAGAGGCAGGAGGAAAAAAATGCTTCATTCCAAATTTTTACATTATAAAATGTTATCTGTAAAACTCAGCTTGGAACAATAGATGTTAAGGTTTTTTAGCGCAAGAACTGAATACAGATAGAGGACTAAACCAGCAGAGAGATATTATATTAGATATTATAGTAGATAAAATATATGTGTGTATATAAAATATGCTGACAGCTTCGATCATAGATTTCAAGGAACATTGTTAAAAAGAAAACACTGGGTCAGAAATGTGATGCCTCTGCTGAGATGCTGCTTCATTAAGAAGAACTGTAAGAGATATCCTTTTTCTACCCAAATTACATCACTAGGATTAAAAAAAACCCTCGCTGGAATGAAAGGGCCAAGAAGAAACGTCTTCACTGAATTAATTTCATATAAAATCTTTGCCTCCAGAGCTACACAGTCCCACATCCGGCATTTAAATACCAAGAGATACCTTTTGCAGGTGGCAGAACGCTCTGAGTCCCTGACAGCTGTATTTGGACCACAGCATCTTCCTGCTGGTTTGTATTCTGCAAAGCTCTCCTCGCATTCTTTACCCAGAAACGTGGATATTTTTGCTGCTGAACACGAATTAAAACGTTTGCAAACATGGATTGCCCTTCGCACAGCAGAAGACAAGCCAGATTTATTACTAAGCTTCCTTAATGTCTCCTAAGAGCCAGCTATTTTATAGGCTCCAAAACCCTATTTGTCCATTTCTCTGCTCACGAATTACTGTGACAAAGCTATGTAATGATTAATTATACTTCTTATGACAAATGAAGAAAAAAAAAAGGTGGTCAAACTGCCACTGTATAATTACTGGATCTGCTGATCAGCTCTTTAATTTGTGCTTCAACTGCTCTTTCACTGCTAACACAGAGAAACAGCGCCTGTGCAATGAAAGGATGCTCAGCCTGCTGTCTCCTCTCTGGTCATTACTATATAAAATACAATATCTATTATATATTATTATATGAAAAACTCTCCCTTTTTCAGTGTTTCCAGGATTTCATTATTTCCACTTTTTTTCATTACAGTTTGTTTCACAAAAGAAAGATAACTACCATCCAAGCAGAGAAGCATTCAAACAAGTAACCTGTAGGTAAGTAAATAAATCCTTACAATTAATTACATTAGTGGCTTTTTGTATGTTATAGACAGAGATCCACATGCTAAACAGGATTAGAGTCTTCCACTACTTCAGAAAATACATTTATCTATATGGGCTGAGGTTTAATATGGCCAAATGCCG
>NW_010157880.1:0-3713 GCF_000695765.1 Mesitornis unicolor
AAAAACAACAGGGGAAAGGGAAAAAAAGGAACTAGTAAGGGACAAAGGATATTTAAGTATCTACAAAACCCAATCCCAGTAGTCCCGAGTGGAAATGTCCAAGCAGTGCCTCGTGGCTGCTGCGACTGCTGTGACTTGTCACTAGGGACCGCAGTGGTGCCGGGAGCAGATGGTGGTGGATGCTGCCGAGCAAGTGGAGGTAGCCTCAGCCATCCTGAGATGCGACAGGAAGCAGCCCAGGAAGCCAGGGAAAGCCCGTGAAAACCTCATTTTTTTATAGATTGTGTCTGGAAAGGAGAGGGAACAGTACTGATCTCTGACCCTCCAGGGTCCTACAGGCACCACCAGTCCTTCCCTTTCAGGCTGGTAACCCTTAAACCGTAACATCCCTGCAGCCCATGGTGAGGATCATGCGGAGGGAGACTGTCCCCTTGCAACCCATGGATGTTAACAGTGGAGCAGATATCCACCTATAGCACGTGAAGGACCCCACACTGGAGCAGATGGATGCCCAAATGAGGCTGTCACCCCGTGGGAAGCCTGCATTTGAGTAATCTGTTCCTGAAGGACTGCACCCTTTGAAAAGGACCCAGACTGCAGCAGTTTGTAAAGAACTGCAGCCTAGGGAGAGAACTCACGCTGGAGAAGTTCCTTGTGGACTGACTCCCATGAGAGGGACCCCACACTGAATGAGAGGAAGAATGTAAGGAGTCCTCCTCCTGAGGAGGAAGGAGCAGCAACGTATGATGAGCTGACCACAGCCTCCATTCCTCTTCCCCATGTGACACTAGTGGGGAGGAGGTAGAGAATTCAGGAGTAAAGTTGACCCTGGGAAGAACAGAGGAGTGGGGAAAAGGTGTTTTCAAATTAAGTTTTATTTCTTATTACCCTACTCTGATTTTGGTTGGTAATAAATTAAATTATTTTTCTGGGTTGAGACTCTTTTGCTTGTGACAGTAATTGGTGAGTGATCACTTCCTGTCCCCTGTATCTCAACTCAGAAGCCTTTCATTACACCTTCTCTCCCGTGTCCAGCTGAGGAGGGGGGCGATAGAGCAGCTTTGGTGGGCACTTGGCATCTAGCCAAGGTCAATCTATCACACTTAAATATCTGCAACATTTCTGCAGTACACTGAAGCATTTATCGTCAGTGGGCCACTTGGATCCTGCTACAGTGTAAACTGGTGAAGAAAAATAGGTGTTTGAAAAAACTGGAAGATTTATACTGGATGTTTTAGAGGTACCTTTTACCTTAAAGCATTTATCTGCAATTAAAAATGCAGATTTCTCATACAGATTTTTTAATAAAAGGACAGAGACTTAAAAAAAATCTCTTACATAGGTATTAAAATGTTTGTTTTGTTAAAAATATCAGCTATCATAAAGCAGTATTTTATATGACACATTTAATAAGCAGGTAATAAACAACAAAGGGGAAATGGGAATGGGGAAAGGCTGCACCAGGGATATTTTCATATATTTATGCTTAGTAAAAAATGTCTGACTCAACATCTTAAAAATTGAACTAGAAAAAGGAAAGGTACACTGGGGAAAGTGTCAACACTAAAAACAAGAGGCTTATTTCATAATTAATATATCTTTATCAATGATTAGAAAACAGAAGTTATACTGTATATTTATTCTCCTACTCTAAGGTTACAGGGAAAAATAACCCACACCAGTCCTTTTCAAAGCTGAGGTGGAAGCAGAGAACAAACCAATAAAGCAAGAACCTTTTCATTTGTTATTAGATACAAGAGTCAAAAGTAGATTTAGAGAGATGGTCAAACTGAAGTAACAGAAATAGAGAAAGAGGAAATAACAAAATAAACAATAAAGACAGAAAATATTAAGAATAACAAACCAAGCAATACCACAAATGATTCATGAAAGTTGCAGAAGAGGACTGTTTTGATTGTCAGAGAAACTGCTTTTTCCACAAGGTATGCCTTCTCTGCAAAAGGATGCCTTTTGTACAAATACAGGCTTTGAAGATAGCCATGCAAAGCCTATTAGTTACACCTTTTTTTTTTTTCCCCTCAGAAATATATTTCCAACAGGTATTAAACATGGTCTTTTCATCAATTTCATTAAGCTTGTATTTATAACTCTCTTACCAGTGGTGAAAAATACATTCCAGTTTTAAAAATCTATTATCCTTACATACCTGTCCTACTGTGCACAAAGTCTAGCAGATAAAAAAAAGAAGAGTGGTAGCTGGTTGTGAACTAGCTACAATACAGAACATGAACTCATATTTTGGAGGTTCCCTTCTCCTTGGTGGAGAGGACAGTCAACTAATGGAATTTTCTTAGTCTATGCTTCCTTTATTGCTGTGTCTTGAAGGTGCTGAAGCGTCAGGTGAGTGATTTACCAGGTGACACGATGACTAATCCCAAAGGATTTTTTGAGGAGAGAAGTGAACCTTCTATCATATGCAGAAGATAGAGTGAGTAGGAAAGTTTAGGTAAACTTAATCCATCTTAGTTTTCTCTCACCACTTGTTGCTTCAAGGACTCTTTGCCAAACAAGTTCCAGACAAGTCTGGGACAAATTAGCCGAGCAGAAAAATAGGGGACTTTCTGCTCCAAGCCTTGGCAGGAATGGAAAAATGGGGTTCCTAAAGACAAAGTGAGTAACAGTTTGTTAGCACAGTCAAGTACAAGGCACCTACATGACAGTTACTCAATAAGCTACAAAGCATTCATCAGCAAGTCTTGTCACCTATGAAAACTGAAATGTGTAGTGTTAGTATCTCATCTCCTACCAATTTAGATGACCATGTCAATGACTCAGATATACCCTGCACTCTACTTTAAATCCTCACTGACAGATTTTGACTCTTTTATGATCTGTTTGGTGGACATGAAAATAAAACATGTGTTCAAACTACTATGAGCATTTGCAAAAGCTTACTAAAAACAAACTTACTAAATTTTTGTGTGAGAAAATGTATGGTTTGCATATGTAGAATTTCAGTTACATTAATTTTTAGAAAATTAGGTTCTTAATGTACTTGCTTATACACTTAGAACTGCCTACTATAAAGTTTATAAAAAGGAGTTATACTTTCTTGCATTTAGTACTGGCACAAAAAGAAAATTAATATTAAAAAAAAAGTTTTCATGATAAGAATTCCTGAAACAAACATTTCACCGACATCTTCTGAACAGATGATAATATAAATGGCAGACTTGTGCTTTCCATTTGTAGGAGTCTTACGCTTTCTATAGAATGAGCTGCAAAGCAGCTTTCCATGACTTCTAAAAAGTGAGAAAGAAGAGGAAATGCAAGCTGAAAGAAAACTGAGTTCACTAGTGTTTGGAATTTGGAGGCACCTGTAGTTCAAACAAGATGTAAAGTTTCTGTGCTTGCCAACAAGAAACTTAGAATTTTCCTTGTTCCAACATTAGTATTAGATGCTTTTAGGACAAGATGAAAATGATCTGTGTTGGTTAAAAAAAAAAAAAAGTGAAGTTGGACTTTCTTGCTGCAAAAGAATAAGAATGTTCTAGAGAAAAGATGTCTAGATAAATAAGAACAACCTATTTACACTGATGTTTATTTCTTCACCTGATTATGAAAAGATAATGATTTCAAAATGAAATACTCTAATCTTGTTTTAGCTAAATTAGCTAATCTCTGTAGCTAGTCAAGTAGTTCAAGATTATCAAACAAGAATTTGTGCCACTTATAACTATCAGTTCTAATAT
>NW_010157880.1:3870-7964 GCF_000695765.1 Mesitornis unicolor
ATTCAATAATTTCATAACAGTTTTCTGCTGTAAAAATATGCAAGTATCTCTTAAATAATTATTTTTAATATTTATTTATAAAAATCTATTAGACAAAAATTTAGTAAAAGTGTCCTCTTTTTTCCCTAGTTAACATAATCTCTAGGTATACAGGCAGGGTAAGATGATGATATTCTACAGAAGTCATCATTTCATAAATTTATGTCAGTTGAAGAATACCAACTCTGCTTTACTTGCCATTAATAAACACTTTCATGTTTTACTTTGTTTTAACCCGCATCTCTATCCTCTTGGTTTTGTTTGCTTTTCTTCTTTCTTTTACTTTTTATCCAGGCCTTTTTTGTTACCCTATCTTAAATTTATTTCAAATAGTCAGAATTCCAGACTGTAGTCTATTTTTCCTTTAAAACTGATATTTCATTATCCAGCTTCCTGGTAATAAGCCCTGTATATTGTAAATGAACTTTGACCGAATGTAAATTCTCCAGCTATGTTTATTAGTTGGTAGTAGTTGGTTGTGTTGTCAGTTTGCCAGATAGCATGTCTGCTTGTTTTCCATATAAAGAGGAAATAATTGTTTGCAAAGTGTACAGGGTTTTTTTTTGCTATGAGTTTTCTCTATCATTTGGGTTTTCATTTAAATTTTGAAAAAATACAATCCTACCACATACATATTTTCTCTTAAAATGCATTCAAGCAAACAAGCGGGAATAGAAGATTGCTTATATTTTGTAACAATGTAAATCAGGAGAGTGAAATAAAAGTGAAAATGAAATTTATAACTATAACTTACTGCTTAACATCAGATTAGACCCATCAGGAATAAGAAATGGTTCCATTTTCTTTTCAGACTTTGTTTATCTACTTTGTAGCTAATGCTGTAGTCTTCTAGGCATAGCTCAATTTCATATTCCTACAATAAAAACCTGGTGAATGCGCTCTACTTGTTTGACTTCTTGATCTTCTTTTTATGTTATTTTTGTAATATTTTGCTTTCCAGTCCTCTTTGTTGCTTCTCTGTCTTTTGTGCATTCCCAGGTAGTCTCAGTCCAAACTACTTGCAGCTAGTTTCACTACTGTGTTGTAAAGTGATTCCTCAACTCAGTTATAAGGACAACATCAGCAGTGTACCTGATGTTTCAGCATTTTTTTCCTTTAGTTTGAATTCCTCTGTTGTAACTCTTAAGATAAATGTGTATTACCATTTCAGTATAAATCCTGAACAGATGCAATGGCATAACACGATGCCTGCTGAAATCCTTCTTAGATATTAAACGTCTTTGCTGTTTCTTTTGTTGTTGCAACTGCTGCTTTCAGCTCTATATTAAAGTCAGGGCAGTGAAGGACCACATTTTAAAAATGTTAATTGTCTACACATTTGTCTAGAAATTAAGTGGCAAAGTATGTAGAATACTTCATGTAATGCACTGTTGTTTCTTTGTTGCATCCATTCCCCTCTTCTTATTACAAATTAAATCTAGCATCTGATTTTCATTATTTTTATGAGAATTTATAAAGTTTAAGTATTTCATGGAATTAAGGAATTAAGGATGTAGATTTTACTGGACCTTCCAGTTGGACCTGTCATTTATCTCCACCTCTTCTCATTAACCAAATTCTCAGTAAGCTCTCTAAAGGTTTTAGTCACACTAATTACTTGTGCTGTCAGAAATGGATTTTTGGATGTGAAAGACTAACAGGAATAAGGCAAAGGTTTTATTATGTGAATATATCATCACAGCAGCCAAGCCAGGCCCTTTGTGTACTGCCTTTTTCCCTACTTGAGCAGTTCTCTGTGTAAAATTACTTGAAAGTATAATGAAGAGATCCCTTACCAACCCGTATCTCACCACTAGCATACTCCAGACTTCAGAAACAAGATTCCTTAGTGAAGCATTAGAGAAGACATCAGTATAACCATATTCATTATCTTCACTACAGATTTTTCTTTCTTTAAATTCACTGCTGATTGGCTGAAATCAGAAAATAAGTTTGTCAGAATCAGTATATTTCAGTGCAGTTGGTCCAGTTAGCTCAACTTAGCATAAAGATGTGAAATGTGAAAGTCCATAACCAGAAGGTTCTGGTGTGACTGAGTTTTAGTCCAAATCATTGCTTCTATACACAATCAGCATTTTTTTAAAGCTAATTCAGAATACCTCTAGGAGATACATCCAATCTCATTTTAGAAATGTGAAGTTAAATGAATTAATCACATATTTTGGGAAGTTTTTCAGTGTATGTAATGGACCTTAATAGTTAGACACTGCATTTAATTTCGTAACTTCTTTATAGAAGATTTCTCTAGCTTTTTTCCCAGCAATGTAATTATGTTATTATGTGCTGTTATCAGGAAGGTACTGAAAAGCACCAAAGTACTAAATGTCTTTTTTTCCATGCATAGGTACCTCTAAAGTGAATATTGATGAGGTTTCCCTTTAGGTACTTACATAGATAAAGGTTTAAAAAATGCATTATTTTCCTAACACATGGATCTGTTATGTGATCTTTTAATTATATTTTGTGACATTTCCATAAATCTGTGGAAAGAACTCTGAGCAAGACAAAACATACAGTTGGAGGTGTCATCATTTTAGTATTAAAAGGCAAGACAGTTTCTCTTTTATTCAAAATAATTGTTTTTATATAATTAGAACTGTGTTGCTCATTTTTGCTAGATTATCATAGTAAGCATTATACAACAGTTACTTGTGCTTCAATACTTTCAGGTTAAATAAACTATACTGTTGTACAATCTACTTTTATTCTTCACAGTTCTGTTGATATAAGTTGCAAAAAATAATAATTTTTAACTGATTTATAAAACTATTAAACAGATTTAGACCAAAAATTAATCTCTGATAAGTGCTGCTAAAAAATGCCCAGCTCACTGACATCTAATCATTTGCAGATCTCTAAATAGTGTGAGTTGGCTCTAAATTAATTTTATATGTTTTCTGCTACTTTCTTATAATACAAGCTTTTAAATGAATTTTCACATTAAATTCTATGAAGAAGTGCAGATATGCTATAATAATATAATCACCTATACTTGTGCTCATTATAACCCAGCTAAGACAAAGACAAGCAATCTTTTTGACAAGACTTTTGCTCCTGGAAACAATGCTTGTTGCCATTATTATACTCTCTTTATATTATTTTTAGTGATAAAGTGTCTTTTCCATTATTTTGTATAGGATAAGTACCAGACTGAAGGATTTACTAGAGACAGGTTTTAAATATTGAAACAAAATTTGAAATATATGAATCTTTTTTGAAATATGTTGTTGATGTCATCTTTTATAGCATAAACCATTTATCTGGGAATTAAGTATGACTGGTAATTCTTACAGTCAATCTGTCTGTCTGACTTGGCTTTCTATGTGTATACCATCAGTCTAGCCTGTGCTTCACCAATAAGATCTTCATCAGGGTTTCTTCCCCTTTGTAACTCACCCTTACATCATGAAAATGAAAAATATTTGCATAGTTGTGGGTTCCTGTAATTTTTGTGCAATCTTTTGTTCAAATGCTCAGACTAGTATTAGCAAGAAAGTTTTCTACTTTGCAGTTTATTTTTTACTCTCTGCTGGTGGTGGAGCTGCTAAAAATGCTCATCAAACATGTTTCTTAAGATTAGTGTTATCTCCTGTAGGATGAATACACAACATTTTTCTGCTAGAAGAGGTATTTTCTTTCTCTAGAATATTGTAGCTAAGTCACAGAAATCAGCTACATTGTCTGGAGGTACCTCAAATGTCTGTAGCAGCAGAGAGGAGTGCAGGGGTAGCACAAATCTTTGTGATATGCTAAACCTCAGAATTTATTTGTGATTTTATTTATACTATAATAAATAGTGTCAGTTTATAACCAATTGACCTACTATTTCTGAAAACTATTCTGCAGTTTCTAGAGGTGATGTTCACCTGATTATCACTCAAGCAGGTCTATCATTTTTGTATGCATTGTATCCAAACAATATTATGATCTCTATGAGTATCTATGGTGAAGACACCAGCTGTTGACATAAGGAACTGCTGATTTTCTGAGAGAAAAAAATAAATTTCAAGTTTGACTAAAGGATCTGACCATTG
>NW_010157881.1:0-218 GCF_000695765.1 Mesitornis unicolor
TTGTTTCACACCATTGGTTGTTGGGAAGGGCCCAGAGAGTGCATCGCCATGTCTAACTTGGCTGCGCTGATCCTCCTGTAACACGATAATAATTTTGAGGAACTTGGGAGGGCATCCTAATAATTCTAAGATCTGCCACAGGCCTTTTCTGCTCACAGTGTCAAAAGCTTTGGTGAGGTCAAAAAAAGTTACATAAAGTCCTTTGTTCTGTTCCCTAC
>NW_010157881.1:275-1955 GCF_000695765.1 Mesitornis unicolor
AACTGGCTTTCACGTAGAAGTTCTTCTGAGATAGCTGGTACTGGTCTGTTCAAAAGTATTCTCGCAAGGATTTTGCCAGCAGTGGAGAGCAAAGTAATACCACAGTAATTTGAGCAGTCTGATTTTTCTCCTTTCTTCTTGTGCAGGGTGATGATGACTGCATCACGGAGATGTGATGGTAGTTCACCTTTTTCCCAGTAACGCGCAACGAGCTCGTGAAATTTAGCATGGAGTGCTTGGCCTCCATGCTTCCAGACTTCAGGTGGGATTCCATCAATCCCAGCTGACTTGCCAGTTTTCACCTGCTGAGTGGTTTGAGCAGTCTGATTTTTCTCCTTTCTTCTTGTGCAGGGTGATGATGACTGCATCACGGAGATGTGATGGTAGTTCACCTTTTTCCCAGTAACGCGCAACGAGCTCGTGAAATTTAGCATGGAGTGCTTGGCCTCCATGCTTCCAGACTTCAGGTGGGATTCCATCAATCCCAGCTGACTTGCCAGTTTTCACCTTCTGAGTGGCCTCAAGAGTCTCTCTCATAGGAGGGGCTATATCCAATTCATTTTTAACCGGTTGTTGTGTAATGTGCTGAGTTGCTGAGCCTTGGACTACACAGTTGGCACTGAAGAGAGTCTGGAAATATTCAGACCATCGATTTAGGATGGAGGTTTTATCTGTGAGAAGCATTTGGCCATCTGCGCTTAGTAGTTTGCTTGGAACGTGGTGCATGGGTCCGTACACTGCTTTCAGAGCCTCATAGAGTCCTCTGTAGTCACCCAAATTTGCGCATAGTTGAGTCTTTTCTGCTAGATTGATCCACCACTTGTTCTGGATATCATGAAGTTTCTGTTGGAGCTTACTGCATGCAAGACGAAAGGCTGCGTTTCTTACATGACAAGACGACTGAGTGAGGTGTGCTTGGTGAGCAGTTCTCTTGCCTGTCGCTACAGGGCTTTACAAATGTGAGTATATCCTTCAAGCCTGCGCAATGGATTTTTTAGGTGAGGCACGCTGTGTGCGAAACTGGCCCCACCCTTTACTCCTAAGCTTCATCTGCCAGGGCCTAGCGAACTTGGGACAGTAACAATGAAGTCCTCAGGACGTAGGTTTAGTTAGAGTATCCTTCTCCGAGATGGATGGCCTTACAGGGCTAAGCGAGCTCCATCTGTCTGGGTTTGGAGTTAAAGTTGTCCTCCTAGGATGGTTGCCAGGAGGCTAGGAAGCCCATTCTACCTGTGGACACAGTCTAACCCTTCAGTTGAGACCTGTCTGGCATGGGAGACCCTACCGAAGGCAGATGCCACCGCCAGCATAGCTTGTGACCTCATAAGGGCACGCAAACTTCACCCCCGCATACCCCCTCAAACCAGCCAACACTCCTCAAACCACCCTAATAACACCCCCAACCCCAATACCCCCCCCAAGCTGTGCTCCCCTGCGGTTCCTTCACACCTGGCGGGCACGTCCTTCCCCTGGCAGCCCACCTGGAAGAACCCCAGCTCCTTCAGCACCGCCTTGGATGTCACCGTCACTGGCTCTGGGGCCACCATCTTTGTGACCAAAACAAAACAAAAAAATAGGATAGGTAAGTTTACTCAGCTGTGACCTAAATAGAATAAGATTTGGTGCTGTGACTGCAGTGTGACGAAAAAAGACTTTACTGCAGAGATTAAATTTAACAAT
>NW_010157882.1:0-48153 GCF_000695765.1 Mesitornis unicolor
GATATACAAATATATTACATTATATAAAAATATTCTATTTTATATTAAAAATTATAATTATATATTATTATACGTATTGTATATTATAAACATTAATAACATTCTCAGATAGAGCCCTCCATAAAAATGCTTGGAAGAACAGACTTACAAACCATATTTTAAAATACATTGAGAGAAATAACAGCTGCAATTTACTATTTGTCACTTTTCTATAATGCTACGTGTTCTGGGAGTACAAACTCTTGTAGTGAAATCAATTAGGTTGGATATGGGACACGAGGAGAAGAAATAATTGGACATGAGAAAAAGGCTGAACAAGAATTGCTTAACATCAAGGTTCAACAAAAGTGCTGCCCATTTTTCTCTGGCCAAGACTTTCAATCACACAGGAAAGAATTATTCCAAATTGGTACTAAGTCTTCTGTAGAGACAGACATAGCAGTTCTGTGCATTTTTCTTCTTTTTTTATTTGTACAGAAACCCAAATGTTATTTACCTGGGACTGGTTTACACTGAATAGATCCTGAGGGGCCACAGACACTAAAAGCAAAATTTTCAAAAATTAGAATGTTGCAGATGTCAAGAGCACAGAAACATAGAAATTTGTCACTTGATCTTCATTCATACTACTGGATCTTTTTCTAGGTGTAACGTTTTCCAGTATTGCCTATCATTATTTCATTCAAACTAAGTCATCACTTTCATTCTTTAAGTACAACATCGTAAAACTATCATGAACTACTTCATGTTGCAAGTTGCAATAGTGCAATAACTGTCTTTCAGAGCAGTGAACTTATAGCTAGGTCAGGGTGTTTTTTTTGTCTCTGATCAGTGCTATCATTAGTAAGGCTCTAGGAATGAGCAGTTAGGACTCTATCTCTTTCAGGTCCTGTACAGATTGTTTCAGATTACAGTGATTTTGAAATCCCAGTTTTAAGGGAGGCTGCAAGGCAGAGTAGCCCCTCACGTTCCAAAGAGCCATGAGAATCAAAAGGTTGTTCTAGAGACATCTCCAGGTTTCATGCCATTGTATAATTTATGACACTTCAAAGAGTATCAATGAATTTGCTAATACACTTGTTATAATGACACTGTCAACCTATAGCCTGGATTATTAGGGGTTTGGAAAACTACAAATGATAAGTTTAGAATCTGTACATATTGTACAGCATTTTTTAAGTCTCAACTGGAATAAATACCATTGTTCCTCTGGTTTGTACAGATAAATGCTAGAGTATACCAGTTGAAGTTGCATCTCTATTTGCTTCAGGCACAGTAAACTAAGTAAGGGGCTCATCATATATAAATTATTTCCTGAATTACTGCATATGTTTTTGCATTTTTGTATACCATTGTGTACAGTTCTCTTCTGTGGGTATTTCATGCCCAGGGGGAACGTGAGTTCCATTGACATAACACCAGCATTGATCTTCAGGCACACATTCCTTTGTCTCTTCATTATAAACAGGCTTCTCCTTAGGGCATCTGGGGTAGCAACCTGTTGGTGACCAGTAGAACAGTATACAGGGTGTAGAAGTATAAACAGTTAACTCAATGATAAGGATACTTTCTGAAGGTAAATGATTCTCAGAGAATCATAGTGAAAGAAATAGAAAATTTTCAGTTCGCATTAATCCTTCGACAACTAGTCTTTCCAAAAGACTTAAATCAAACACTTCTCATTAATTCAAAACCCACATGGACATGTTCCTGCATGATCTTCTCTTCAGGTGATCCTGCTTTAGCAGGGCAGTTGGACTAGATGAACTTACAGCCCTTACCAGTTTAGTCATGAAAACTAGGGAAGCTGTTTTTTTCTAGTTCAAGATCTTGGAGAAGCCCCTAATGTATATTAATTTCTATGGGCACCTAGTAATTTTAAGATAAAGAAATAACCCGATTTTTCTACAGATACTGAAATGTCAATATATCAATAATATTTTTGTGATGAATATGGAAGTGGATTCATTAACAAACAAGTTTTCACTACATTTCTTGAAACATTAAACGTTGTTTATGTGCCTTTAATAGACCAGGTATCTCCACCCCAAACAGAAGATTTATCTGCATATTTCCATATCCTTGGAAATATGACACAAACTCCACCTGCAGGGGATTAATTATCTGTCAATTCTCATCACATTTTTCATCTACACTTTAAAAAAATTATTGTGTCCTCCTTCCAAATAAGCTCTCATGAAATCCATTTACAAAAAGTCCTCGTTATATCGTACTGGAGTTCTAAATAGCCTATAAACTGAATCACCATGTAATTAGTTGTACTTAAAAGTTACTTCACACTGCCGCACTGTTGTCCTCACAGTGTGCTTTGCATTTCCACTGAAGATAAGAAACAAACAACCAAGAATAATTTAGAAAGAAAATTGGATATATTATAATCCGCCTTCTGGCGCTTTCCAAATCTTTCTAATAATCTAAGACAACCTATTTCAAAACATGGAGTCAATTTTTTTCTTTTTTTTAATATTTTGGTTAGGGTTTATTTGTTTATCTGTTTTGGTTTTTTGCTTCCAGTCCAGGTAAAAAAGACTGTGTGGCCAAAAATGTGGTTGTTTTCTCCAACTTTATTATGTGGTAAACCAGAAGATATTTGTAAAGCCATTTGCATTCTTGGATCATTCCAGTCTCCGTAATCTGAAACTCCAGTTATCAAGCAGAAAGACTCTCACCTACTAATATTATATCGCTACATACTTTGACAAGTTCAATGGGATTTCAATGGCTTGTGCATCCTTTAAGTGGGATGAAATGCAAAATAACCTGTTTTAGCCTCACATCTTGGTTCTTAACAAAAAGTACAAATGAAATACACTAAAAATAGAGGTAGCCCCCAGTAACCCTCTGCCAACATTTTGTGGTGTCCATTAAGAATCCAACATATAGGAGCATCAGTGTTCTGATATCAAAGGCATTTTCCATCGTAAAGATAGGAGGATGCTGCACATTAATAAATTGAAGGCAGATCTGATGCACAAAGAATTATAAGGTTAAAAAAACCCCAACCATCAGAAACTTGCCTCTTTGCCATGTAAAAAGTTTTTTCTTTTGAAATGCCCTTAGAATGGGATGCAAAATAATAATGGTGCAATAATCTTGCATGCTTCAGGATATTATCCAAGTGGACATCTAGTTTTATGGCTGACAGCAATGTAACTATCACCCACAGATGTTAATAAATAATAAATTACATTATAGGAAATATTTATGTAAGACTGAAGATAAATTCAACATAATAGATTGAGGAGTATCTTGTCAAGTTGACTGACTATTCTATATTCATTAAATGATACCTAAACAAAGTTAAATACATGAAAACAAAAAAATAGCAAGGAATTTTTTACCTTCCAGGTATGGTACTGAAAAGTTGGTGCTGACATTATTAATCATCCTGCAGGTCGTGATATTACTGCCACAGGGCTCATAGTGCCATTCGCACTCATTACGAGGGTTGTAGTAGTCACAAAATATTGCTGGTGAGAAAAAAAGAGAAGTGGATTAAAAACATGGTTGCCAGAAGCTACGGTAGCTGTCACCAGGTCTTCAAAAGTACAAGCTAAATGAATCTACATGTTAAGCCAGCAAAATTTCTCTTGAGGTATAGGACCTGGACTTTTAGTGTTGATTTTAAATTAAAATGAAAAGCAATTTTCTGAGAGTATTTTTCTTCCCTAGCTAATATCAAACTCCTAAGAACTCTTACAGTATATTCAAAATAGTTTTACCTTGCCGTATCAGATGGGCTGAGAGTCACCTTTAGAAGGCCAAGAACAAGCATATGAGACATTATAAATTTAACTTAAAACAGAATTTAGCTTAGATGACTACGGAGAGAGGAAGGAGCTTTTATAAAGTTATATATCAGAGCTGACTGAAGCTTACAACTCCTGTTTCTCTGACTTCTTACACATAAAAAATACAACTAGCTTTAATTCCAAATCAGATGTAATTTTGAAAATTAAAAAAATAACATTTCTGCCACTTATAATCTCAAAATTTTGTTTTGAGTACTTTTTCTGGGTACTTTTTGGGAAAATATTAATTGAAATATTATTTTGCATTATTTTACTACATAGTGGTATGAACATTAGCAACACTTACAGACACTGCTTAGTATGCTCGATACTGATTAGGTTCATCTGCATAGGAGTACTTCTATATACCTTTGCTAAAAGAAAAGTTCCAGTTCACTAATTATCAAGCAAATTGGAAGGATGACTTGAAACCTAGCCTTAATACAAAAAAGAAAGGGAAAGGAAAAGGAAAAGGAAAAGGAAAAGGAAAAGGAAAAGGAAAAGGAAAAAAGGAAATTAAAGAAAAAAGAAAAAAAAGCTAGGCTGAATAAAAGATAATTTAAATACACAAATATACTAGTTCTAGTTGTTCTCTGATAAGCTGCAAAAATAAATTGCATTGCATTAATGATTTATTTGATAGGCTTTCTGACAGCAGCCAGAAAGATATAGTTGTGTTTAACTGTTACTCACGACATATATCAGGAGTTCTCCAGAAAACACAGGCCTCAGCTTTGGTACATTCTTGAGCATATGCAGCAACTGCAGAACAGAAGCACTCACAGTCTCCACCACTGTCACAAGAGCAGGCATCATGAACACAAGCTTCATAGAAAGGAATTGGGTCCACCTGTTGGGGAAAGAAATGATGCCCCAGTTCAGCTTCAAATTAGTTTTCAATCTATTAAGCTCAAGACATCTCTAGAGATACAGGAATTAAGCTGGGCAGCAACGAGACATTTTCTAAGAATTACCAAATCTCAAACAAACATCTTAGGCTTGAAGCTGCCTAATCTATTTTATGTAATAATAGACTTAAAGTAATGTAACACCCTCATAATTCGCTATGACTGAAAACATAAAATACTAGTCCTTAGCAGTGCCCACATTTTCTAACAGAGTGCCATTTTACTGCTCTCAGAACCAACTTGGATTGATGCCAATGAAGGTTTATCTTCAAGCAAGTTTTGCCAACCAAGCAGTGAGCAATAGGAGAAAGGCTACACTTCAGAGCAAATACAAAGCAGAGAATTTTGTGCTTGTCAGTTTGAGTGTTAGCAAAAACATTTCCACTTTTTTGCTTGGGAGTGCAAGAGGAGAAACCTGGACTGGATTTCAGCTGCTGAATAAATCAACATGGCAACTCATATTAAGTTAATAAAATCAGTAATTCTGTGTGATTTTTTCATTGTGAGTTAAGAACAAACTGTTGTTAATAATACCATACTTCAGGAAAGAGACAGGGAATAGAGAGGTACGCTCTCTTGTTCACTGTGCTCTGGAAGCTGTGGACTTGGCAGAGTGTATGCTATGACAATTTGGAGGCAGAGTACAAGCAGCTAAGCCTGTCTAATCTTCATGTTGTCAATGAATTCCAAGAAGATCCCTTCTGTGGGTTGAATATTACAAGGAGCAGTGGTCTCTTCAACAGGCACCTTTCAAGTATAGTATGCATTTCTATCAGAAGACAGGTCTGATGGTCACAATGCTTTTCAGAACTTATGGCACTGACAGTCTTCCAACAAGAGATGGTGCAACTGCAGCACACTCAGACCTATTCAGGTTAGATTTATGAAGTTAACTTGCGTAGCAGCAGCAGTGAAACTGGTGACGAATATAGACTTGTACAGCTGCAGAGCACCACTACTGACACGGTCCTGTTGCCACAGATACTCAAACTGCTTTGAGTAAGGCTAGTTGAAATGTGGTGACATCTGCAGTTGTACTAATAGAAGATCACTCTATTTAACCATCTCTTCATTCATTTCTGATGATCTCTCTGTTTTTGCAGTAACAGAAATCCACCGTGCTGTCCCACCACTTACTGCCCTCTACAAACCTTGGAGTGACAAATTTTAAAGACTTCACTCTGGATGATGCTGCATTCTTTCTCTGCCCAGGACTTTCGATGTGGTTTCACATCACAGGGCTTAATCTCTTCTGTGACATCCGGGCACATGGAAGACTGTTTCCAGGAATTTCCAAACTTCAGAGCATTAGTTTCCTGCAGCCCACTCCTTGTTGTAAAATCATTGTTAGATTTGTCATCGAAGTTGCCACAAAGACCACACAGTTTGCCCTGGAAAAGGAAATTAACATTTCCACAGCTTTTAAACGTACTATGAAAGTGAGAAACAGACTCTAATAAAGTAAGAGCAAAACACTGACATTTAAAAAGGACACCTGACTCTCCGTGTAAATGAAGGATTTTCATCTTTACTTTCAAATCTTTTGTACAGAAGTGAAAAATTTATTTGGCTGTGTACTCAGCAATCCACTCAGCTGCATGTCTTCCCTCCCTGAAATCGATTGTATCTAGTGTATTTCCATGTCTCTGTGGTCCTTTATCCAACTCATATCACTGAAGAGTGGCTAAGCCTCTTTCAGCTGAGAAGAATTAATTTATTTTCCATTATTCTCAATTTATCATAACACAGCTATCAATATAAGCCTGACGGAATTTCATTCTGCTCAAATTTTTTTTTTAAAGCTGCTAACATAATGAGCACCATTTCTTCATCCATGCAAAGAAAAAAAAAAAGATGGGACTCATTTTTCTCATAGAAAGAATCTAGGAACTTAACTACAACAGTTAATTTTTGGTACTGTTATTTAAGGTACATCAGCCTCTTCAAACAACAGAATGTCCCTGTTTATACAACCCCACAACTCCTCATTCAGCCCAATGAATTCAGTACTCTATAATTCAGGATGCTGATTTTTAGAAGTCTGAACCACCTCCATACATTGCATAGGGAGTTTGGTTTTAACTCAGGGCTGAGATTCCATGCAGGCTTCCAAGTGAATGCACAGTCCGTTCACGTCCCCTGAATTACTTTGGATACTTGGCTCTCAATACTCACAAGTCAGAATGCCTTAGTTGTTCAGCTTTATTGCAATCATATGCTAAGCATCTTCTGCAATGCATTGTGATGGACTGTAATAAACTCTAGAAGCACCTCTGCAAGCTGTGATAGTGATAATGCATGATAACAATCAATGTGCAGAGGAATTCAACACAGAGTCAGGATGAAATAACATTACATATTTCCTTGGCTTATTAATCTATTAATATTACTATTTCAGAAAAAGACAGACAGATCCTAACTTTGTAATCGGGGGTCAGTTTGATGAAAACAGTAGTCTTCTTATCCCAGATAAGCATCATGCCATTGCTGGCCTCGATAACAAGGTAGAGGCCTACTGTCCTGTTCCAGTAACGCACATCATCACCAATATCTCGTTGAATTTCTTTATATTCTTTGTTCTCTAATTTCAGTTCGGTTTTCTGAAAGGTATAAAAGAAATATTGTAACACTCACTTTTATGATGAGATAAAATATTAGACACAATACAACTCATTCTGAAACAAACAGCTCAAAGTCTGGGATGACGTTCTATGATGACAGAAAGTGTCTTTGTTCGAGAGAGGTTTCATCACCTGAGAATCTACAACTTTACAGATTAATCTGATAGGGCCTCTAATCTTTACTTGTTATAGCAGCTTTTAGGGATGTGGCTTTTGAGTGTTACTTTTTTTTAAAATACTTGAATATTGATATATACTGAGTATCATTACTCACCCCTAGAAACATTTTAATAGCCTTTGAACAGGTGACTCCTGTAGTTCCACAAGGGACATTCTCTGTGATGATACTGAATGAGCCGCTGGAGTTTTTGTCACCACAAAAATCCTATTAAAAAAAGAAAAAAAAAACATAAGAAAATTAGGTAGAATATTGAATTTTTAGTTAAATCTAATAATAATTACAATCATTTAAATCTTCACAGTGTATAAATCATTACTGCAGCTTTATATGTGAAATCCTACATTTTTCAGACTCATGATCATATACACATACATCTTTGTGTACATATAAACAGTTTATACAGTCGCATGTGTTACAAAACTTGAAAAACAAGTAGGACAACAAACTAAAATTAGGAATATACATTTAAATATAAATATCTTTATTTTGTACACTTAGAATTTGATTTATTTCACAACTGATAATGAGTTGTTAGCTCTCGCTATAAAATAGTCTTGTTACATACAATTTATGACCACTGTATCAGAAAAAAAAACCATTCACACAGCTTGCCTGCACTGAAAATACAGAATTTATCTTGGCAGAATGTGTAAACACCTCAGAAACAATGACGGCAGTCAATAAG
Organism: Mesitornis unicolor; assembly: GCF_000695765.1. Lineage (NCBI taxonomy): Eukaryota > Metazoa > Chordata > Aves > Mesitornithiformes > Mesitornithidae > Mesitornis > Mesitornis unicolor. Next base: position 8,208 of record NW_010157882.1, read on the forward strand.
GAATGACAAAATGAAAGAGGAAAGTAGATCTTCAAGGCAATCAGATGCCATTTCAGCCCTTCTGATGAGTATTACCTGAGTAGCCACATATTCACAGCTCCCATCAAAGTCATAGAATTTTCCATCAAAGGTGATATAATGGCCACTTCCGTATATCATACAAGTCCCATAGCACACATATTCAGTGCAGCTCCAAACCCCCTTTTGGCAGGTACTAGAAGAGAGCAGAAGAGATGAATTTTCAGAACCCACCAAGAATGTGCTGTCTGGAAAACTGCAGAACAAAGTAGCTCCCTGGTAGAATGTGATAATGCACGCAACACCTGTTTCAGTGTAATGGAGTGTCTTGTCTCAGCTTCAATAGTTTAGCCTGATTTTAAGATCCTAACATGATTCTTAACTCTGACCAGCTACATTTTTCAGATCTGATAGCATTTGTGTTTAAAAAACAACTCCAATTTCCCAATCAGAGGTGCCTACTGAAAACAGAGGTAGCTATTACCCCCGTACTTTCAGCATAATCTGTAATTCCACAGATAACAAAAGATATCCTTGAAGAGAAAGGTCTATACTTGCAGCCATCCCAGCCATTGTAGTACATAAGCCTAGACATGACTATTAATTTATTGCATGGAATATATTCTAGAAGACAGTACAAAATTATAACTTACCAGGTGTTGCAGTCTACTGTTATCTTCTGTCCAGAAGAATACCATAGGTTGTTATGAATGCATGGGCAGTCGTTCTCCTCAACACAGCCCCCTCTCCCATCATCAAATAGACCTTCAGGACACACACAGCCTGAAACGCACTCTGCCTGGAACTAAGGAATATAAGGAGAAACTGTTAATTTATTAAAAATTACTGCATTTTTTTCACTTCTTCACAAGCACTCTGGTAAAAACAGCATTTCTAACCAAACAGCCTAATATTGATTAGTTTTATAAGGTTTTTCTTTCTAGGTTTCTAATGTTTTTCTTTTCTATTTTGATTGTCTAATTGGTTTTGATTGTCTAAGAACCCAAATTATATTTCAATTGGGAGGTATGACTCTACTGAAGACATAGTAAAAAGGAAAAGGAGAGGGAAACCATAAGGGGAACCATCATTAAACTGGCAAGAGAGTAATATCATTGGGGAAAAAGAAAGGAAGATTCAATCAAAGAGAAATAAACTATTAGTTACAACTGCATTTTCAGCATTGCACTCTATAATTTAAAGAATATAGAATAAAGGAAACATGACATGCAGAAAAATTGAATACATACATAATCAGTTCGAGGAGTATGACAGCTAAGTTGTACAGGTGTCTGGGAAGTCCACTGTGGGGATGCATTGCAGTCAAAGTAGATCTTGTTAGAAGAACATTCTGTTGCATCTGAAAGGTACATTGTTGGTTTAGATGAATCAAGAAAAGGCAAGAGAAATGTGTGTAAAAGGTTGTAGTAACTGAGGCAGAGATCTCGGGGTACGTCTATCCTCATGAAGAAAAGAGGCTTAGTGAAGACAGCACAAAGTGAAAATGTGTAACAGTTTCACAGAAAGAGAAAAAACAAACAGGCAGAACAAATAAGTTAAGAACACAAATTGAAAGTGCAGGTTTGGGTTTGGAGGTTGGGTTATGGTTTTTATTTCATTTTACTTTATAGAATGTCACTTACTTTTCATTCGTATTTTCACTGAAGTGCACTGGATCTTTGCATTTCGGCAAACACTAGAAAAGAAGTGAAGTAAGAGGATTTTTTTGTTTTTAAAGTCAGCTCAGTGTCTTCAATTTGTATCTAAGGATTTATTTATATACATTTGAGAGTGTTTATCAGAGACACCTTGCGTAATTCATACTGGTACTTCAAGGTGAACTCTACTGAAGTGTACTCATGGATTTTCACTTGGAGAAAAAGTGTAGCAAGATCTTAGGCATAATGCACAGAAGGATTATGTTTTAAGGAATGACAGTTATTCTAATAATCCTTAATATTATGCTTTTTGATGACTCAGGAAACAGATAATAATGAAAGAGATATTAACGATAATTTCAATCAAAGCCTTCAATTGAATACACAGTATATTTTCATGCCTATTCAACTCATACACTGCAAATTTATTGGCCTGTATGCGTCATCTGCCAGATGAGAGAAGGAAGTATTTCACAGTTTACACTGATGATTCACGCAGCAGTTGTCAGAGTCCATGATAAAAATATCAGAATCATGACAGTTGCTTTCAAAAGCCTGTGCTACAATAAAAACATATTAAGGGGACCTTCCTTCAGTAGAAAACACAAGCAAACTGTCCCTGACAAAAAAGTAAACAACATAAAATTATAGCTGTCCTTTTATCTTCCTTTTACACCTCTGCTCAACAAAGCCCTATTAACAATGCAGCTGCAGAGTAATGTTTATCTGCAAAGGCCAGTACTCGCACTTCCAAACACAGCTACACTTCTCAATTATTAACAAAGTACATTGCAACAGGATGATGCTTTGCTCAGTATGAATATAGCTTGAAACATATTAAATATGTTCATTAAAGCACCAAAAACACCTAAAGTAGCCTACACCTAATAAGCAAATTTTAAAAGGGCTTTTATCCCCACAAACAAGAAGCCACAATAAAACATACCAACGTTCTCCATCTTTTGTGATATAATCCCCTGCTTCCAGGTATGATCCCTTGTAATAACATGTGCATTTGGAGATGGGCACACAGGTACCCTGGTTATCCAAGTATGTATTATATGGGCAGCCACAGCCATCCACAGGAGCAAAGTCTTGCAAACAATGCTTTTCACCATCAGCAAGGGAACGACAAGTTTGCTGGCACATTGTAAGATTGTAAAGGAAGATCTGATTTCCTGGACAGGCAGATACTTCACGAGCTGGAGGGAAAACAAGTAAACTGATAAATAAGGGAGGCAGGATGGACAGTTCTACCTTGACATTCCCGTTTGGGTTCCTCTGGCTGTGCAGTATGTAATGGTAAAAATACTTCCTTAGATTTTACTGAGGTACAAAAATCTCATAAGTCACAAGTATTGCTAACCTAACGTTTTTTTACCACTTGAAGGCTTCTTTTTATCTGCTACTAATGGTTACTACTTTCATAGCCATATATGTTTCTCGTTTCATTATCAATCAGAGAGACTACAATGTAATAAACTCCTAGTCTCAACTACACTGTACTGTTGATGAAAAGCAAGCATAATGATAAACAAAGGCACTGATAAGCAAAGACAATGTAAAATCCATGATGCCTGGGATTCCATTAGTCAAAGATAGAAACAGCATTATATTATTCAAACTGGGGAAAGAAGGTGAAAGTGAAAAATATTGCTTTCTACTTTTAAATATATCATGAACAAATAACAGCTAACAAATATAACATGAATTAGCAAACATTGTAAGCATCGTCTCTTTTAAGCCCATTAGACATCTCTAAAATATTCCAAATCCCTTAACATTGAGATCACTGACAATCAAATTCACAGAACCTCCTTATTTCTGGTTGCTAATTAATTCCATGGGAAATACAGATCCACTACTTACTGCAGACACTTTTTCTCCAGCCTCCTAGTATGATCCCTTTGAAAGCACAGGCTCTTGAGTAAGAGGACAAGGCAGCACACAAGCATTCTTCATTGTCTTCGCAGAGGCAGGTGTCATATTTACATCTCTGAAAAAAGAATGAAAGGGTCACCAAGTCCACAGAAAACCAATTGGCAATTGGAACTCAGTTGTCATGAAACATCCCATGTCCTGTTTCTGTTGTTGTATTTATTAATTCCCATGATCAGAGAACAGTGGAAGGAATAGGCAAAGACAAGAAACTGGAAGTGCTGCTTCTTTTCATACACAATGAAATGGTTTGGATGCTTATCCTAACCTAAGCCAAGCCTCTTGAATGTTTAAAAAGTAGCCAGCCTCCTAACAACACCTTCCTTAAAAGATTTTGATACCATTCTTTCTCAGTTACAACTTAGAAATTCAGAGATCCATAAAAATTAAAAATCATAATGGCAAAATATTAAGCAGATCTATGAAGATCTTCACGAAATGTGAGCTCAGACTGAGTTACGGGTATGAGCAAAGACTTAGGAATTTCTTTTTCTTTGTTCAGGTAAGCCTCACTTACCACTGAACAGTGATGAGCACAGGGGAAAAAGAAACCATGGAGATTTTGGCATGAACATGATTTGGTGTTACATTCCAACCAATACAGGAAACTTAATAAATAGTTACTTTTTTTTTCCTGACTGAATAGCAACTAATGCGTCCAAAGGGTAGACGTAAATGTCCTGTGCTCGCTTGCATCTCTTGAATCTTCTTTCCAGTTCAAAAATCCAATCCAATAAAAATGTACATTATATACAAAACACAAAGAACCAGAAGAACAAATTTAACCTTTTCTTAAGCAGCACTCCATAAGAACCTCATCATAGGAGATACTTTGGGTGCACGTTATGCTGCCTCAGTTAATCACTGCAAAAGCTTCACTGGCTATTATGGACAAGGTACTCAGTAATGTTTCAGATGTTTGAACAATGATAAATGTCTATAGTCATTCCTCTGAAATAAAGCACTACTAAAAAGAGTGTAAGATTACAATACCTTATAGTATTCTGAAGGATCAATGATTGAGTGACATCTTTCAAAAGGACCCTCTGGTTTTTTCAGCAAAGAACACCAATGCTCAGCATAATTTGCTGGAAAAAAAGGAGAAAATGACATTATATCATTATTATTCATTACATTCACTTAGATTCCTGGTGCCATGTCCAGTTATGTTGTCAGATAAATGCAATGCAACAATGAAATGAGACAACTAGGCACTATAGGGAGTGGAGAAAGTGCATGCAATCACTGTACATATAATTCTATTCTCTGATTCAGTTATCTAGCAATAAACACGCAATCATAAAATCAAAAATCATATCTTACAGCTGCAACTTGTCTACGTGGAATTGTGACAGCTTTTCCATTTGGGGACCACAAAGCTAAGTTAAACATAATGATAGATAATACTACAAAATACAAGCTGCCTTTGCAGATAATATAAATTAACAACCTGGTTTCCCCATCTTCCAGCTCAGGAGTCTTCTACAATCACTCCCTAAATTTTCACTTCAATTTGATGGGAAATCAGTGCTGGTATGTATGCACACTTGCAGAAATTAATGATTAATTTGACAGTCCTCAAAAAAAACCCCCTCAGTGCCCCACTAAAACCTTTACACTCACGTTGCAGTAATATACAGCAAACACTGCTCATTCTGGCAGAAACCAACCATCTGACTTAGTGTGCTTACCACTTTCAATGCTGAGACTGCAGGGGTCTTCCAGCTTTTCTACCTGGTCTGTACAGGTGGGCTGAGCTTTCCATGTGTTAGCAAATGCAGATCCTGTAGCTTCTACCAGCCCACTGCTAGTTCTAAAGTCATCACCTTCCATTCCATTAAAGTTTCCACAAAGACCTATTGAAAACGAAAGTAAAAATGATTACTCTTTCTCATTCTAAAAGGTGAAAGAGAAAGTGATAACTGATCACAAACATTAGAAGCAGAAGTTCATACAGCTCATTATTCCATCTCAGTACTAAAACATACTCTAAGTACTGAAGATTTAGAAGCTCTATTTTAAATCTTTAACCTCTTGAGAAGAATAGTCTTCAAGAAGATATCTTTGCCTTAGGAGACCAATACCCTAACCTATACTTATGCTTTCTGCAGATGTTAAAACCACAAAATGCACCAAAAGCTCAGTTTTGTGAACAGTTAAAAATTAAACTGAATACAAAAGTAAGGAATATTCTAAGAAATGTTCATGTACTGGCACCAGAGTGATATGTCACTTCAATATGAAATAATAAAAATGCATTTCCAGTTTGCTTGAGTCAATTCTCTTCAAATGTTTTGGTTTCTGCTTTTTTAGTTTACTCCTCTTAAATAAAAAAAAAATAGCACTAATTATCACCCATGTAAAGAATACCTGACTGGAACAGCATAGCTTTGCTTTGTTTGACTAGACACTTGCCTTGAAGTTTTCCTTGGACTGATTGATCCACAGTTGCAAACAGCTGCATTACTGGAAACAACTGGATCTGCAGCCGAAGTCCAAAAGCAGTATGTACAATAAGGTAGTAGGAAGATGGCTTGAATACTGAGAAGCTGGCTGAAATAAACAACAAACCAGGAACTATGCAGTTAACACACATATAGGCTGCCGAAAGTAACACTTCTTACTAGCTTCTAAGGTATCAACTGCCATGAAAACTCTCAGATCAGGATCAAATGAAATTCTTTTTTCCTCTAAAAATCACTGGCCATCTAGATAGACTGCTGGTCCTCGCTAACTTAGCAAGTTGATTATCTATAATCAATCATCCACTGCTTACAGAGTCAGTCTGCCCATGAAATTCTCAATGATGACTATTAAATCACATTCCTCCCCAAGTTGTTCCAAAATGTAACAAATTTCACATGCCTCTCTTCCACTGTGTCTTTGAAAAAATATACCTGCACTTGAGAAGTCAGGAGTGCAACATGTCACACACAGGGCTATGACCCTTACCTGACACATGAGGCACGTTCACTGCCATGTCATTCAGTAACACACTGCCGTCTGCTCTGAAAACCACCACCTGTATAAGGGCAGAGAGAATCAGTGAGGTTCCAGGTACTGAGAGGAAAAGGAACCGATAACAAACACAAAAACAACAACAAAAACGGGAGATATTTTGCACCTTTAGACTGTGAACTTAAAATCTTTGAAAGGAAGAATATGTCTGCAAACTGATTGCAGCAGCTGACCTGCAGGATACAAGTAAATTTTGGTCTTGCTATTCAGTGTTCCACTTATATCTCTCTACAACAATTTATAGCAGTAACAAAATGCAAAGCTCATTTATATTGGGCATCTTGGTTTCAGCAAGTAAAAGAAAATATTGAGCCTGCAGAACCTATAACAAGTTCCTATTCCCTATAAAAGCATGTGACACAGCTTCAGCGTAATGGTTAAGTGTGATTCTGGCATGTTGAGACAGTAGTTTGTCTAGCTTCCTCATAAAATGCTGGTCCATACAAACAGAAACATAAAATGATGGGTTTCTGATTTGGTTTGGCTTTGTTCTACTTTTGCTGGCAAGGAAGTAGAAGACTAGAAACACAGCAGGAAAATTATGTCTACATTTATGCAAAATTCTGTATAAATAAAGTATACATATTCTTATAGCCAAACAGAATACTAAAATGAATGAAAATATAAACATTTAAGAAGGTTGGATTGTATCAACAGACAGAAATGGGACCTCTTCCAAAAATAACCTAAATTAGATTTTTAAAATTATATCTGAATAAAGTAACCTCCTGTCTGGGGTGCCTCGTCTATCCACAATAGTGACTCTAGAAGAATTAGTTACTGCTCTACAGTAAAGGAAATACAATAATTTTCAACATATCTGGCAAAACAGAGAGAACACTTACATTTTTTTTGTGATCTACTAGCAGCACAACAGTCTTCAAACAGGTCTGCCTCTCTGTGGAGCCACAGGGAGCTAGCTCTGCCAGGAGAGCATGACTGTCATTTACAGTACCCTACAATCACAGGGAAATAAATGTCCATTAGTCCAATCAAACATAGAATCATAGAATGGTTTAGGTTGGAAGGGACCTTAAAGCTCATCCAGTCCAACCCCTGCCATGGGCAGGGACACCTCCCACCAGCCCAGGCTGCCCAAAGCCCTGTCCAACCTGGCCTTGAACACTGCCAGGGAGGGGGCATCCACAGCTTCCCTGGGCAACCTGGGCCAGTGTCTCACCACCTCACAGGAAAGAATTTCTTCCTAATATCCAGTCTAAATCTCCTCTCTTCCAGTTTAAGACCATTCCTCCTCGTTTTATTGCTACCTGCCCTTGTAAAAAGTCCCTCCCTGGCTTTCCTGCAGGATCCCTTTAGGAACTGGAAGGCTGCAATAAGGTCCCCCCTGAGCCTTCTTTTCTCCAGGCTGAACAGCCCCAACTCCCTCAGTCTGTCCTCATAGGGGAGGTGCTCCAGCCTCTGATCATCTTCATGGCCTCCTCTGGACCCAATCCAACAGCTCCATGTCCTTCTTACATTGGGGGCCCCAGAAGTGGTTGCAGTACTCCAGATGGAGTCTCACCAGAGCAGAGTAGAGGAGCAGAACCATCTCCCTTGCCCTGTTGGCCACACTTCTTTTGATGCAGCCCAGGATGCTGTGCCAGCTCATGTTGAGTTTTTCATCGACCGACACCCCTAAGTCCTTCTTCTCAGTACTGCTTTCAAGCCATTCTCTGCCCAGCCTCAGCCCAATCATCTCACGAGATGATTTTCAAAATAAAGACTAACGTCATCAGTTACAATAACGATTACTGTAGAAATTAGCTATTAAGACCACCATGTCAGCACTGACTCTGGAAGCTGAACTGTCTTTCAAAAAAAATCAGTGGTATGGTTTTCTAGTTCAACAAGATATTTGTAAATCTCTATAAGAATGGTCACCAGATATTTTAGGGACAGATGAATGAAATAGCTGCTGAGTTCCTTTCCCTAGCTGACTTTGACACTCAGACACAGAAACAGCTATTACAGGTCTGGCTGAGGGCACCTAATTCAAAGAACTTACGATTTTTGCAGTCTACCTATCCATGCAGCCAGAGTTATTCTTTGATTTCTTTATACAGGAAGGACTCCACTGGACAATGACAGCACACATAGTCCACTATCCAACTAAGTTATCAACCCATTGCATTAAATGCTCAACTTCCCCCTGATGGAGAAGCTTTCAACATTTCTACTTCCATCATCCTATAAAAATGAAATAAAGTAACAATACACAGCTGTTATGTATCAGCAAATAGACACCTGCATTTACAAGAGACAAGCCCTACAGTGCACAGTACCTTGGCCAACACATAGTAACAGTCTCCGTGGAAGGTGTATTTCTTCCCATCAAAGGTGGTGATATGGGAACCTCCTTCCACTGAACATGTGCCTGGACAGGGTAAATCTTTGCATGACCATCTGCCCGAATCACAAGTGCTATAAACAGACAAATAATAAAAAAAATGCTTGTAGATATTGTAGGAGAGCGCTGAAATCATCCATATACCTAGCAAACAGCAAGATATCCCCAGGTGTTATAAAACTATATCTTTGATCATTTCCTTAAGATTTCCTCTCTGAGGAAAAAACAAATGACACAAATAGAATAAAACTTTTCAGAAAACTGGTTGTATAGACATGCAAGATAAATGTTAAGTTCTGAGTGCTTTCAAGAAGTCTCCTATGACAAAGTGGAAGATTGAAAAACGCAGACCGTTTACAGTCATCTGAAGAAAGGTGTAAAAATGAACATGACCCTTACCATTCTTCACATTCATTGGTAATGCTTTCTCCAGGTGAATACTTCTTTCCATGGAGTTTGCAGTGGCACTGGCTAACAGGAATGCAGCCTTTTTCAGTAATATCATCAAACACAGTTCCTGTAAAGCAGAACAGTAAACTATACCAGCTCTTTCTGAAATAAACCATTTCCACCAAGGAGAAACTCTGAAAGCAGAGGCTGAGATTATCAAAACTGTGAAGAATACTGTTTCTACTTTTTGTAATTCAAGACACATGGAAAATACTTTTATCCAACTTGAAAATATAAGTCTGGCCATTTATATAATACACAGATGAAGTATACAAGAACAATCTCAGAATTATACATGTGTAGATTTTCAGACCCTCAGGCCTACTCTGTAGACTACCATCGTAATCTTTTTTTCCCTGAGGTTCCCAGTAAGTCTGAGAATTTCACTCACTGTCCTCAATTAACACTCTCTGGGCAAAAGATGTCCATTGTTTCAGAATTATTCAACCTAAAATACATGACTTTCTACATATTAGCAGAAGTCCATTTGTTGAGAATTAAAAAACAGATTTATTACCTGTCATTTTGCTACTACGATTTAACTATAAAATAATTGATTAATTAAGTAATTATGACCTATTTTAAAAAAAAACAACAACCTTATAGCTATGTTCCCGTAGTGGGGAAATAATGAGCAGGAATATTAATTTTTAAGATATAATTTGACTAATTTAATATTTTCGTTATGACCTCCTTTGCCAAAGTTCTTGGTTTTGTTCCATACCCAACACCTAGAATAATACTTGCCTTCAGGGCAGAAACAACCGTCCATGTAGTGTTCCTCACAAAGGCTGCTGACCTCCAAGTGTGAGCAAGTGTCCATGCAGGGTGAGCTGCTTTCTCTATAGACCATGGTATCAGGACAGGTCTTGGCTGAAAGAATGAGAAAGACACCACCAGTTATTTGAGTGTGAAGTCTATTATTCCTTACAAACCGCAGATCGTATCCCCTGCTCCCCTCAAGCCAGCGGTGTCCCAAGCCAGACTCCACCTGGCAAAGCATGTTCATCTGTTTTTGAACTGGTTTCTCTGCTTTTTATATTTTTTTCTTTTGGTCTCAAAGAGATCAAATTATCCCAGTCATCTGCAGCATCAGACTGCACAGTTTTTTAATGGGAATAGAATTTCTACTTGCTGAGGAAAATTTCTGAATAACAAAGGTAATAGAAGAAGAAAACAGGAAGGATATTGTGTGTAGTTTGTTGCACTACTGGTATGAAATGCATAATATGTGCCTATAGTTTTGTAAAGGAGGAATGAATGTAAATGTTTCACAGTGCTACATCCACAGAATGTTTTTTTGTATAATTTATACAGCTGCTTACGGCAAAAGTTCGGTGTCCTCCATTCACTCGGCCGGCCACCCGCATGCGAACACTGACGAGAATACTCAGAGATGGTGCTGCAGAGGCAGAAGGAGTCCTCATTTCTATTACATGCACACTTGTCTTGCATGCAGGCTTGGATGTACATTTCCAAATTAAGACGTAGCCGACAATCAGCAAATGCAGAGGAAGTCAGCAACCTCTCACACTCATCACGCTAAGGGGGAAGAGTAATAGTATTTAAGAGATTTGTAAGCACCTGAGCTTCTAGACACTTCCTGTCTTGTCAAAAAAACTGCTGTCTTCTGAACAGCAACAATTACTCAAGAAAGGAAGAAGAAACCATTCACCCTAGAAGCTCCTCCCACACTAACTCCCCGTAGCACAAGGATGTCTCCACACGCCCACGCAAGTGAAGTTCACCACTAGGAATACTCACATGCCCATTACAGCTTGGAATAGCCTGAGTTTCATCAGGATCTTCACATTTGGCATTGGGTTTGTTGATCTTCTGTAAATTCCCGTATGTAATTGAATTGTAGCTTGCATCTATGAGAAAAAAATTACAAGGAGGACTTGCTGAGCCACAAAAATAGACAACAAGGAGCATCTGCGTTTCTATGGTATCAAATATGCCTGTTAGACACAGGTCTCTACTCTGAATTATGTTTATTATGCCTAAGTGTGCTCAAAAATTTAGAGTGGTAATGAGAAAAGAAGGCCAGTAGAGAAAAGAACAGGATGGTTCATCTGGAATAAAATAACCTTAGACAAGGAATGCAGCACTACTTATTCTGGGGCAATCACAGAAATCTCTGAGGTGAGATTTTCTCTCCTGTAATGCTCCTATGCACAAAGCTTATCAGCCTGTCTTCTGTGGTATCTGTCAGCGTGGTAGAATGACTCACCTCCATTGATAAACTCATTGTAGATTGGAATGCCATTGTAATCCCCACAGAGACCACATGTATGGTTATTAAATTTGCTGTCCAGCTCCACCTAGGTAATGGAAAGAAAAAAAAAACCCAAAACAATAATAAACAGAAAATAATGATCTGGAGCATGAAGACACTCCAAGGCAAATACATTTACCTGAAAGGGAAGTTGCTAAATTACAGAAGTGATGGTGAACCCAGGCAGCGATTGCAAATTAATTTGTAACGTAGTTACTAAACACACAGTTAGATGCAAAATTAACACAGAAAAAGTTACTGAAGCTCCTGAAATTCAATAATGGCATTTAACACCATGGTTACTCTTTTGTAATCATGTCTTGTAACCATAAAGATGAAAAGGGAAAACATTCTTAAAATCACAGGACTTTCCCCTCCCCCCCCCCTTTCTTTTCCCCCACTGTGGTAAACTTAGAAAAGTTGATGATGGTAATAATTAAAAAAACAAATTAAGGAAAATGGAGATTGGACTGTGAGGGTGCTATAGCAAAAACACTAGAGACTTCTCAGAAAGCTCCTTTGCCCTTTCTTGAAGCCAGTAAGATCATCTACATGCCGTACTGCTACCTCTATCACACTGCAGAGAAAGCAATGTTATATTTTTAAAATAAGGTACTATAAGTACCTTGGAAGGGTCAGGCTAACACTAGCTCTGTTCAGTTCCTGAGATTTTACTTCAGTTCAGTATACAGTAGTTTCTTAAGTCCAAGAAATACCAGTAAAAGAGACTTGGGTCATACATACCATCAATGCATCTTCCTGATTCCATATCAGAGTCAGGCCTAATTTGGCATAAACCTTGGTGTAAATGTCATTGGTCTCAATGAGCAAACCAGAGCTGTAGTAAGGTGTCTTCACACTAGGAAGAAAATCAGAGAGTTTACATCAGTACAGAAATATAAAGGGTGACATAAGGTCTGTAATAAGCCAAATACCCTAATAAATAGAGAAACTAGTCTCTCTCAACCTGCTTCTAACTTCACAGGATGTCTTGTTTTAATGAGTTATAAAATCCTCTCTTTCTGAGGCCTGATGTGATTACACGTTGCCTTTAAAAGGCAAAGCAATTTCAGAGGCAAAGCCTCCCCAAGAGTATGAGCTCTTTAAGAAAAAAGCCAAAATGTCAGATATCTTCAACTTAATCAAAAGATAATCTATTATTATTGTGGTATTAACAGAGGATATACAAACACTCACTAATAATTTACTTCAATGAAAGAATTAACAACATAAATGGATGTTTTGTTTACCAAAAGATACGACAACCATTTCAGAGAGAATCAATATTCCTTTGCAAGGATCTTCCTCCTCAAGAGAGAGTTCAAAAAGCACAGGCAGATACAGGAACTGCCAACATAACTTTGAAAAGAAGGGTGCATGTTAAGAGAAATTCAGTAGTTTCAGTAGTTAGCTCATCAGTTTTCACAGCAAGGCATGTTAATGTGACAGAAGATATCTCGCAGAAGGCTGAGCATAGATGTTTGTGACTGGCCAGATCTTTCTCTGGTTCTTGTACATCTGTCTTATGGTACACTACGTAACAAGACATACTGCTGAAATTCCTTCAGCAATAAAGGGATTGTGGCAGGCAGCCTCATCCTATAAAATCTAAAGAACTAGAGTCTGTTCGAACAGAAGCAATGTATACTGGGATCTTGTTGAAATAACCAGTTCATTTTCTACTGATTTGGCCATATAGTTGTTACCTATCAGGATTCGTGTATGTCTATGCGCATCTCTTAACTAGTCTATTGGGAGAATTTTATTTCCTAATTTCGTGTCACTGGTGTTTTTCCAGTTATTTTGGAATTTTCAGGCATTCAGGCATTTTTAACATGGCCAAAAGACTTACACATATAAATACTAGATGGGAATTTAGAAGTCATTATTTCCACTTTTGGCTGCATTGTTCATCCTCTGGACAATGAGGCCTTAAAATAACATGTGTTTGGAGAGGGATTATAATTTGAACGTATTTTCATTGCAGTGGCTTCCAAACTTAAGAGCAAAAGCCGAGTTCCGGAAAAAACCCAGACCTTCAATGACAATAGAAGTATTTTTTAAAAATTATGCTAAGACATATCAACTGCCAGTTTCTTCCATCTTCAGAACTATGCCTTAACCGATGAGTTGCTGCAGTTGTTTCAGTGTGTGCATATACACACAGTGACAGGATAGGCTAGTGATAGGAAATGGCAGGTTAAGACAGTACTTGGCACCAGTAATGGTGTCAGACTAGTTCCTTGTTTGATCATGTTACAGGAGGAGAAAAATTCTTCACAGCCCACTGTGAAGAAGTACATATTGCCACATACAAACTGTTAATTTAGACATACATTATATCTGTTATAATCCCTTGAGGAATGGCTATTGGACCTTAAAGGATTATTTATGAAGATCAGAAAAAAACCAACTCTCTTCTGCCACAAAATAAGAGAAAACGACCCCAGAGAACGGATCTTCATTTTCGAGGATTTGCTAGACTATCTGCTAAGGGATCTCAATGGGATGCTGTAAAACAAATGAAGCTATGTCATTTTAGGTCAATTAAAGATCTCGCTCATGGGCTGCACTGTTTCCTGCAGAACCAGAAAAAGAGCAATTCACTCAGATCTCTTCCTGACTTATATTTAAGTTATCTCTTATGCCAGTGTAGAAGTGATGATTAATACTAAAGCCCCTCCTCAAAGCCATTTTTATGGTGCATTTCAAAGGGCTTTTTTTTTGCCTGTGGAAATGCTTGTAGCAGTTACCTTAATGGTACACAGACAGCTGTGTAAAGAAACAATCCTGCTTTCATCTTCCCAGCATATTTCTCTGAAATACTACTACAGTAAAGGAACTTACATCCGCCCATCCACGACAGCCAGTTTTGGTGTGAGGTACACTGTAAAGTCCTTGATTGTTATCAGGATATACTGGATCTCGGGGTGGTCGTTGCTGTTCAGAGCACGCTGAATGTGGACAGAGAACTCCTTGTACGACTCTCGGCAGTCAGAAGCAAAATTATACTCGCAAACGCCAGGGAACTGATACATGTCTCCATCAAAAGTTTTGAAATGGTTGTTTCCCCAGGTGCTGCAGATGTAGTGGCCATGGTTTCTTGTCCTTCCTTTTAAGTGTTGAAAAAGAAACAGGCATCAAAAAAGTGAAATGAATGAGCCAGAAACAAGAAAATGTAAGTGTTGCATTACACCCTAGAAACTGCTTGCAATCACATGCCCAGTGATTCTGCAGATCTCAAGTTTGAGCAAGTACCTGCCTATTAAACAGAAGAGAGGTGCATCTCTAATGGAAAATAAGACAGTAACAAATACTGCTGAGACCTGGGAATATCTTATAATCACCACCAAAGGTGAAGAAATTCTCCATGAGGTGGGAAAATGTAACCCTCTGACCACTAACAAGCTGGTGCATCAGTGCAATGGGGCTGCTTTGCCAAGCATAAGAATGTATTCCGAATCACAGTATTATTTTAACAATATTAAGTAGTAAGAGCTATTTTCTTCCCTGATGCATGATGGACTGGAAAGGAAATACAGTTAGGAAACCAAGGAAGTACCGCTCCTGTTCTGGAAGACAAATAGGTTAAATGTTATGAAAGGACATGCGCACAACAGGAGTTCTTAAAGAATTCCTTCTTTTCCTGACAGAAGTAGTGATTTCTATTATAACAGAACAGAAATCCTTCAGAAGATAGGTCAGAAAACTGCAGTAGGAGAAAAAAAAAAGATTGGGGAGGGGTTGCAATAGCAAAAGTCGAAGATTGTTATATTTGTTCTCTTCCCAGCCATCTATAGCAACAAATAATGCAAAATAAGACAGTCTGATAAATCTCAAGACGCTGTAGATTAGAAGTAAAAATAAACGCTGAGCCTCCTTGGGAAGCTTGCCAAGGTGACAAAAGCACATATGCCACTCACCTTCTCTAGATTTTCTTGTAGTGTTTAATTTGAGAAAGCAAAACTACCAAGGGGACCTCTAGGTTACTGTGCATTGATGGTATCAATCATACCATCATACCAGATACATCCAGCCAAGTTGGCATGCTTCTCTTCCCAGAAGGAAGCCTACAGAGATCCTCCCAGAGCTCATAGCTGGGTTACCAAATGCAAGATAATGCTTTCCTCCCATTGCTGAATTCAAGATGCAGCAGACCAAGGTCAATAACCCAAACCTGATCACTGCACAAAATTCAACACCTACACCTCCAAAAACAGTTTTCGGTATAAGAGCTCCATTTCAACACTTCAAACAAAGCTGAAAACAAATAGAGTACATCAGAGCTTTTACAGAAGGATTATTAATGTCCTGAATGTCAAAATGAGCTTTGTCCAATGTTACTACCTTTACTTATGAAGAAAGTATTTATGTCATTCCAAAGTAATGGAAGGGATAACCATCCACTTTCTTCATTCCTATAACAATGAACCTCCAAGACTCTTATAGTTACTTTCTGTCAAGCAGTTGCCATACCTAGGAAAGTCTTAACACGTGGAAAGAAAAGTAACATTGAAAGTATTTTCCAAGTACATCAAACTAGAGATTAATGAAGTAGATATAGGTAATCTCTCCGAAGAGAACAGTATCTACTTGCGTTGGCTGAGCCACATAGCCTCAGTATTGGACAGTTTAAGAAATTTAAGGCACATTAAAACTTCAGTGCGTTATTTAAATGCACTGCCTCCTTCTACCTCTGCAGTGGCATTTTAATTCTCTCCTGCTTTTCCAGGAGGCAATTTGCTAATATTTCTATTCTAGAGCTTACCTTTTCTTATTTCATTTGCATAGGAAAAAGCCAGCCAGAAGATAAAAAGGCTGGCGACTCTTAGCCCCATGGTGGCTAAGGGGGGTGAACTGGGAATTCCGCTGAAAACTTTTCCTTATATAATATCTACTGATGCAACTGATTCTATCACAAGGGAGGAGATACAAAGGGAGGAGGAAAGAGGAGGGGTAAAAAAATAGGCGTGATATTTACAGAAGATAAGAAGTAAACAGACAGGTATTTTTCACCATAAATGAAGGAATTCAGTATACAGGAACCAGTATAATATTGATTCAGTAATCATGCAATTTTTTATTGCCCTATTTCATCTACAGGATGCTATGCTTTTAAATCCTTCAAGTGCTCATACCAAGTTTAACCTTCAATAACTCCTATAACAAATAGTGAATTTTGGAGTGGCTGAACAAAGAAATCCCTTGAAGGAAGTTTATTATGAGATGCCCTCAAACAAGGCCTTCAAAGTCAAAGGATTTTTCATTTTTCACCATCACAAAGAATGATTTCTGTAAAAATTTAAAGACGCTGGTGAAGCTCCTTGTAGACAACAGTAACCCTTACAAATAAAAATGTTACACTATGCATTGTAAAATTATTTTGCAAGCAAAACAATTGTTGGATTATGTTGGATTCCTTTCATATGTAAAGCTCTGGGGGGTGCCTAAAACAAGATACAGCCCATACTGCATTTTGTGCCCAAAACATAACTGAGATGGGGTGACAAGGGAAGTTCAAGAAATACACAGCAGAAGAGATGCTCTACCAAACACTGTCATAGTGCAACAGGAAGTTCATCAAAAAGGTTGTAGAGACTCTCACAACATATTAAGCTTTAGGGAAAAAGAAAAAAAAATGAAAAAGGGGAACATGTTACTGTCCAGACCGAGTAACAATTGTTTCCAGACAGAAACCCCCTAAACAGCTCATTCTTGGTTACTTTCTACATGAACAGTAGATCTGCGGTCTACTTTCCCACAGCAGATCCTACGCTGTAAGGTCAGCTTTGCTTTGTGCAAAGATGAAGAGGGTCATAGGGAGAAGAAAGCAGAGAACAGAACCAGGAACGAGTTCAGAGTGCTGCTTCAGAAATACAGAAGATGAAGTATTCAGAGATGTTAGGTAACACTTCAGAGATGGTGTTTCTGCAACTCTCTTCACAAGACAAAACACAGGATCCTTGAGGTAAACTACACTTACTTCAAAGGATCTTTTAACACGGCTGCTTCATAGCACTAACTTTTCTTCCTAAAGCTTCCAAGCCAGGCTCTGCATTTTCTCATCAAAAGTTTCTCTAATCCTCTTAATTGCTCAGAGTGTTCCTTACTTACATTACTTAAATTACGAGTAGAACTTTTCTATTTTGTAAAACACAAAGAAAACTCTTCACTTAGCCGTTTTGGCTGCTTTAGTCAACTGAAAATATCCTTTTGTAATAAAGGCATAGTCTTTAGCTGGTTTATTTTTTTTGCTGCTTTTATCAGCCTAACCTCAACCCGATCATCTTCTTGTTTTCCCTCAATACATCTCAAAAGGTTTTAGATTTTCTGCTTTTGCTATTTGAGGATACAGATTTGCACTTCTCTAACCCTTACATAGGGTATCATTCACTCAACACTCATGACTGAAATTAAGTAGTCACCCTTTTCTCCTTTGGGAGTCTATTACTAGAAGAATGTAAAATCAATTTTCATTCTTGGAAATCGAAATAAAAACAGCGATAACCAGGTAGAACAAACCATCTAGAGAAAAAAAAAAGAAACACTGTCTACAGAGATCTTTCCCTGATAGTTACTTTAGCAGGTTTAACTTCTTATGAAACCTCAGAGACATCTCCTGTCTTGGACTTTTCTCTCTTTTATGCCACCAAAACTCTTTGATTCCCAAAGGACTTTTTTTGAGCTTTTCTTTTCCTTCTTGTGGTTTTTTTTCAGATAGTCTCCTGTGTGGAACTACTATTGCCACCCCCCCAAAAAAAAACCTCCATGACATGATTCATATACAGTCTTTGCGAACTGTAACAGCAATTCCATGTACACAGCAGACCTGGTCCCTTTTTAGACTAGATTGGATATGTATGCTCACAGGTGTAAGTTGGAAACTTCCATATTTTCCATTCAGGTTTCTCTGCCACAAAACTTCTATATCTCAGCTAGACTATTTTTTTTTCTTTTTGAGTGACCAACAACTTCTTAGTGTCCCTTCTTTGGACATATAGGAAGCTGTGGCTTGCTGTGATATCCTAAGCTGGAAAATAAGTGAATGCAATGTGCCTTTGAGCACTGAGACCACTCTAACAGAATTTACACTCAAGCTTACATAGCTGTGCTGATCTGAGGAGAAGCGAGTACGTATCTTTACCATCACAATTTGTAAGTAGCTGTACCGTTTGCTAGCACTAGGAAGCGTCCTAAACTATACCATCTCTGTTTCCTTATTGCCAGAAGGGTAATGATCCTGTCTAGCAGCTGCTTTATATGCCTGTCAGAAATAATCAGTATTTGAGGTAGACAGTCATAGCCTTTTTATTTCATGCTCAGCTACCTTACAGCTGGTTGGGTTACACATTTTAAAACAGAAGAATCTTAGTGCACAGAGAACTCTGCATCCATACGTACGCATTAATTTATTTGCTATAATCTCTTTGACAACTTGAAGTAATCAATTCTGAAGCAATCATTTTTGGAAAAAGATAATTCTGCTTTAGCATTAGCATCTTTGCTTTCAGCTTACATCAGTTCTCTATATCTGAGTTGACTAGTCTGTGGAACTTCATGCCATTCCTTGCTTCTGGTCATCTTAGTCAGAAGTCATCTTCTTCTTTCCAATGTCAGTGTTCGTTTGCCCTTAATACTAATGATACTGCTGCTTATAATTTGCATGCATTTCAATCTTCTTGCAGTAGGGATGCTACAACTGAGAACATATGGGTAACTTAAGCCTAACTGGGTAAAAGCTGTTCAAGCCAGAACACTGTTCACCAGAACAAACAAAGAGAAGGAGTGTTTTCATATTTAGGTCCCGCTGCTGTGTCTTAACAGAGGTAGTTTTGTAAAAGTTTCTGAAGCCCATGAGTGGAAATACAAGTTCCCATAATCTTTCACTATATGCGTGACCTAGGAGCCATAACACCAGTGCTATAACTGTAACAACAATAGCAACAGGCAATGCTAAAATTTGAAGTTAAAAAAAAAAAGTTGATTGCATGGCAAGTGTGTTTGTTATAGCAGCAGATGCAGCAGGAGAGATAAACGTCTTTTGACTCATAACTGTGTCAATGCATTGAGTGCTTCCTTACCCTTAAACTTTTATGAGACTATTTCTAATCATTTCATCAGCGTAACTAACTTTCAATGTTCATATTAATTACAGTGTAAATTTATTTTGCAGTATAGTTTCTGTTAAAAAGAGAACATACACGGAAGATTATATTCGTTCTGACTCACACTGCAGAAGAAAATGGCCTATACGGAAAACTTGTATTATTTAAAGATAAAATTAAACAGAGATCTGGCTAGTCTTACTGTGCTAGGAAGAATAAATGTTTTTTCAAGAATTTGGAGTCTGTTTCTATCTGTTAAGAAACCAAGAGGAAATCTCCTTGCAGTCTTGTCACAGCAATCCCAGGAGGACCACTGTACAAATACCTCAGAAAGTACATTTATACCTAGTGACTGAAATTTTTTCCTTATCTGCTTTTGAATTCCTGCCTTGCTGCTGATCACAAGCTGTCAAACTAAGCAGCAATGTTCTGTCTGTGACCTTGCTCTGCAGAAGTAGCCATACCCTAAGGTATTCAATTTCTGATTGGACTAATCTCAGCTCTACCACTAATTTCATCGCTGTGACCTTGTGAAAGTATTTGGATTATTGGCATTCTTTTTTATTCAAACAAATACAATAGTGTAAAGTATATGCTGATGCTAGCTGGAGTATAACGTTCTTAAATGGCCTTCCTTAAATGGTTTGGTGTAGAAATTTCAAGATTAGCATCCATTTTCCACTCATAATACATACTTATTTTTGTTGGTCCAAGGTTGCAAAACATTTCTTTCTCTTTCACTTAAGTACAAATGAGGATACACATGACATGCAATTACTGGAGATTAGGAATTGATGTAGCAAGTAATAACTTCCAACAAGCAAACTTTCCTACTAACACTTATCTTCTAGAAAACGTATGTCTGTGAAAAGCCTCCGCATGTCAGCTTCTATATCAATACACATGGGAAAAAAATTTACTGTTTAAAAAATATGAGGAGAGTTCTTCTTTGCTCAAGCAAAGGATTCACTACGGGGAATTGGACAGAGTGAAGAGCAGATGACATAGAAAAGATGTCAAGGGAATTACACTCCACATTCCTTTCTCTTTAGAAATTTTACCCCAGTGGAGTGGGATTTTCCAAATTTCTATTTTCTGTCTAGGAAACACTGTGAAGAAAAATATCAGCAAAATGTTCATTTTTAATTCTGTCCTCTGAAGGTTCATTTTCTGCAAATACAGCTCACTAAGAAGCTGGGAAATGTTCCAGGCAAAGCTTCTGCACCTAAACCTGTGTTCTTTCAATGGACTTCATATATCAAGGAGATCTTAGAGAGAGTTTGAACAAGAAACAAAGTGAGCATGCATGCTTTAATTGCAATTTTCCTCTACAACTATTTTCTACTATCTCCTTATCTCAAAATTCCTGTTGACACTGATGATGGAATGGAAGCAATTTTGCATTTACTTAATATTTTCAGGTGCCATATGGGAAATCAGACTCACTGCCACAAGCAAAACTAGAGAGCAAACCCTTTGCTCTTCCCTTCCTTTTCACAGCTGTATATTGATATGGCCTCCAAGTCAACATTTGCTATGAGGGGTTTTTTAGCTTTCAAAATCATGATTTTTTAATGACTCTCCAAATATCACTCTAAATGACTGGTTAATGCAGTATATTCTCCTATCTTGCAAAATGTCCAGTCAGTCTACAGATTGGCTGATAGATTAAACTTCTCTCATTTTGCTCAACTCTTGATGGAATGGCTTACTTTGCGGCACATAGTCAACACTTCTACTGATCTGACAGAACTTCATAAATTTAAGATTTAATATCAAATAGCTAAGCTAAACAATATTCTGAGCCGTGGTGTAACTATGGTGATGGTTCCACACGACACTATGGAAACTTGAGTTCACTTGCACGAACATTTAGCTAAGTATCTTTAGTTGTCTTCCTACCACCAAATATTACGATCATGATGGTACAATTTACGACACTTGCAGTAGTTATGGTAAACTTTAACTTTTTTTTCCTTTATATAAGCAGTTATGTAATTAATAGTGCCTTCTGCTGTGTGTGAGAGGGAAAAACTATGTCAAATGCAAGAATACATCTGACTCATATTCAAGTCTTCCAGCTGCCATGCACATTTTCTAACAACATTACTTTATAATTAACTTTTGAATCATCAAAAAGACAACACTGTCAGTACAGAATGCTGTATCACAGCAACATTGTGAATATAACAGTGTATACTGAAGAACACTTTGAGAGCTGCTACCTCCCACACAGTGAAGGAGAGGGACGGATGAATTAGACAGCCCGAGGAATATTTTTGTTCATGCACTTCCATGATCTTTTGCACTGTTTGTGTCTATTTTCCACACATTTTCAAAATCTGAATCAGTTCACTCATGAAGGTCTTTTTTGAAAGGGAAAAAAATAGAGAACAAAACCAGGAGGAAAACAAAGATAATACTTTTGAGCATTTCTTAATGCTTCTGCTTTTCAATTACTGCTTTCTTAAAGGTCAATTCTCAGAAGCAGAATTTGCACTATAAAATGCCAAAACTGAGACTGAGAGTTCATGCCGTGCAGTGATGTATTGCATCTACCAGGACCACCTACACTCAAATTTTGTAAGGGCTGGATAAAAACAATTTGGAAAAAAAAAAATCTGACTATAACTTCAAATTCTAGGTCCAGAAAATGTCCAGAAAAACTGTTTCCCAGAGTATCAAGATACCTCACAGTTCTGATGTATGTGCCTTCACAAAACTCCTGTCCCAATATTTATTACTGCAGAATTAGACACACAGCCAGAGATACATAACCTCAAAAGCATTTAGGCAATATGCAGCAAGTAAGGGTTCAAAATGAGACATATACATCCATCATTCTAAATAAGGAGCTGCCTGAACCAGATAGGAGGAAAATTAAAAAAAAAAAAAAAAAAGGAGTATGTCTAAGTTTAAACTCTTTTCTGTGGAGCATGACTAATAGCTTTCTGACATGAACCTCTTCATGAACACGGATGCTTCAGAGCCTTCAAAAAAACCCCTGCTTTTTCTCAAAATTATACCAGAGGAGGACTCATCTTTTCATTCCAGAACTCACAGAGTACTAATTCAGCAAGGGATGACATACCTAAATCTGTCTGGGGACTCACATTCACATCTCTCGTGAGAATATGGCTGGACTAGATGATTGTTTTAGGTCTCTTCCAACTTAACAATTCTGGTTTTATACCTGAATCCCTGGGCTCTAAGGCTCCCTTCTCCTTTTGAAACTCTTCAACTTGGCACCGAATACTTAAGAGTTTCACTGTTGTAAAAGCAGGAGCGTGCGTGACTCCACAGTGTAGAAATTAGAGTGACTTGCTGATGAGAAGTGGGAGGAAGGGTGTGGTCTCAGTTAATCCAAACTTTTTATATAAAATATAGTTCACATCCTAGGAAAAGAAACTTTGGTATGGCTATAAGCCCAAATTGTTTAAGGTCATTTACAAAGATGTTTCTTAGTTTATGCAAAGAGAAAGATTAATTTAAAAGTTAAATTCTTATCTTGACCTGGACAGTAAGACTTAGTTGAACATAGCACAGCAGAATGTTGCTGATGTGTAAGAGCATACAGAACATGGATAACAGAATGAAATCATTTTTCTCTGACCAGTCTGAAAAACAGTTATTTTTCTGGCAATGCTTCTGTATGTTAGAATCATTATAGAGAAAAAGTATTTCGTAACAACTGTGTAAGATACGTTTGCTGTAAGCAAACAGCTTAATAAAAAGGCTAAATTGAAATCAAGTCCACGAGATAAGTGATGATATCTTCTCCGTACTTTTCCAAGACAGAGATTAAAGTTTCCAGTTCAGAACAGTACTTCATCAACACTGCTTTAAGTATTGCTCTAGTCAAGCAAACCTGTGATTAAATTAAAAACTTCTTTATTTTTCCTGCTGTTGTGAGTTGCAGCTTGGCTGGCTGCAAAACTTTCACAAAGCAACTCTCTCACTCCCTCTTCTCTCTTCCTCCCTTCTTTCTCTCACTGCTACACAGCATTTTACACTTTCTTAAATATATTTCCACAGAGACATCACCAGATTGACTGATGGACTCAGCTGTGCCCTGCGGAGCCAGCTGGCAGCGTCTATGTCAGGCATGGGGCAGTCCCAATGTCTTCCTACAGAAGCCCCGCTTGCAGCTCCCCTGCTACCAAAATCTTGCCACATAAACTGAATAGACCTGTACATAAATTATTACAGAAACATCTTTACCATCTCAAAAAGAGATGTGTTTCAAAAAGGAGCTTTTTCTAGTATTTTAGGCCAGACTGAACATGCTTCTCTATAAACTAGAAACACAATTAGACATTTACTCTACAGGTATTGAATCCAAGTGCTAGCACTGTCTGAAAATAGGGGAGCATTTTTCCATAACTCATACATTGTTCATAATGTATCTTTATTACAAAGTGCTTAAGGTAACTTAGGATGTTACAGAAATGGAAAGACTGAGACAAGCACATGAGCTCTTGAAGAAGGCGTTAATGATAAAACAAAACGTAAATCATACTTATAGCCATCACCTGAAAGATTATTGTTTTCTGTTAATGTTAAATGCATTTCAGGGTAAACTTTTCCCTTGCTTTGCAAGGAACTTATGGGAATACAGATATGCCAAAGTAAAACCCATTTTTCAACTCCATCACTTCTTGCCCCTTGTCTTCATTTTGTCATTACAACAATCTTTTCAGATTGGGTCATTCAAATCAAAGCAAAAAATCCCCCTGAACTAACTGAGGATGTATGAGATTTTAATTTGCCACTAACTGCACAAGAGATTGTCTTGGTTATACACAAAACTATATCAAACACACAGAACATGAACTGATTAAACATACAGATTTAAAAACATGCAATTTCTGAGTTTTAATAGCAGCTACTCTGTAGCTGCTGGAAAAACTTGCTCTTCTGATAAAATTGCCATTTTCATGTTGTGACCCTGTACTTCCCAGGTGTCTCTCATAAAAGCTAGTATGTGGCACATAGCCAATATATACTATGAACAGAAAAAAAAAATCATTTTTAACTGAGGGGAATTCAGTGAACTTGGAAAGAGCAATTCAAATAATCCTAAACTGAGATGCACAGATGAGATTTGCATGATGGGTGCAGGCAGTAATTCTGAACTAACAGAATTTGGTTTTATGAAGCTAAACAGTATTTGCATAATCCTATATGTTATCTTGACTCCTGTTATATAAATAATGTTAAAATAAGCCAGTAAACAAAGCACACCTGAATGAACTTGGAAGTGATTGATGCTTAACTTGAGACATTTACCTTCACAATAAGCTCTCTAATTGACTAAGAAGGTGTATCCTCTTTGTGTGATTCCTGAGAAACTACCATGCAGTCTGGTAACTCCCATCTCACAAAGTAAATTTGAGACTATAAGAGGATTCTGATGTGGACAGAAGAGTAGTGTATACTACTGAATCACTGGGCATATGTTTGCTAAGAGAATATGCACAGTCTACATGAGTCTTAGGAAAAAGCTTTCCTATTTGATTAGCTGGAAGAGAAGAGAAGAAAACAGAGACAAGGATATATAGTGAAAATGAAAATAAAAGAATATTTCCGTTTCTAACTTTATACACAATCCATAAACAGATATTTGCTTTCAATTCAAGGTATGTCGGAGTAATAAGTGCCTAAATATTCTCATTTGGATAGAAAAATGCATTGGATTTTAGTTCCTTCATATCTTGCCACCATTCATCTTCTCACTTTCTATTACCCCATGTAGTAATAAAATGCATCTTACAAAAGCTACTTCATGTCTGGAACTGCTTCAATACAAAAACCACTAAAGAAATGAGAGTCAAAAGTTGCAGGAGAACAGTAAAAAAACAAGAGCTATTTCTAAAAAACAAACAAAAAGGTCTGGTCAGTACTGTAAAATACCATGAACCACACAGCACTCAAGATGTGCTTCTGTCATGGTTTAACCCTGGTCAGCATCTAAGCACCACACAACTGCTCACTCACTCCCCTCCACAGTGAGATGGGGGAGGAGGATTGGAAGGGTAAAAGTGAGAAAACTCGTGGGTTGAGATAAAGTTTAATAGGTAAAGCAAGAGCCATACATACAAATAAGGCATTTTTTCACTACTTCCATTGCAGGTGTTCAGATATCTGCAGGAAAGCAGTGTTCCACCATGTGTAATGTTTACTAGGGAAGATAAAACGTTACCACTCTGAACATTCCCCCTTCCTTCTCCTTCCCCTGGCTTTACATGCTGAGCGTAATGTCATATGGTACGGCATAACCCTTTGGTCAGTTGGGTCCCCTCCCAACTTCTTGTGCACCCCCAGTACAAGAAGTTGGTGGTGTGAGGAGCAGAAAAGGCCCGTGACTCTGTGTAAGCACTGCTCGGCAATAACTAAATCCTCCCTGTATTATCAACACTGTTTTCAGCACTAATCCAAAACACAGCCCAACACTAGCTACTGTGAAGAAAATTAACTCTGCCCAAGCAAAAAACCAGCACAATTTCCCAGGAACCTTTTTCTTGACTCTAGGGAAAACCTAATGAAAACATTGCACATCCTGAGCATTGCTAGTTGCAAATGTATTTCCACAAGACACAGCCTGATCTTTCTATACCTCCCCAGTTTCACGACTAATTAGTTTGCATACCTCCTCTGTAACATGAGCCACAGAGATACAGTATTAGAAAAGACAGTTATATGTAGAGCATCTACAGGCTTAATATCTCTATGAATTAGATACGTATGCTATGTATCTGCTTCAGGAAGTTGACACAGTAGCCTCTTCCTGTTGCAGTATCATGACTTACGCTTGCAGGATGTAGATTGTTCAGCTACTAAAACAGCAATAGTTTTGAGTCAAGATTTTTATCTATCTACATTGTCAACATGTCTTTTTAAAGATGGCTTTTTTTGCTGGGAAGATTCACAAATTCTACTGTGACACATTTATAATACTGTTTATTTATTTTTCTTTAAATGTTAGGGGGCAAGGTAGTTTAGAGGGATTTCTGTTTGTTTTTCTTGCACATGGACATTAGCTAACAACAAGATTTTCAATATGCCAGAGACTACCAGAGCTACACTGTTCGTAATGTGTTTATCAAGCACAGAGAGCACTGGATTTGCAATGTGTCTGTGTGGGTATTTATCCATTATAGGTAGGAATGGACATATGAGATAATAATGCTTTAATGTATATAATTCAACACCTATAGGAGTAATACAGCCATTAATAGCAGATTAATATTTAACTTTAAACAGGAAATACCCATGAACAAGTGATAGGCTCCTTATAAGTACCTTGAATGTCTTCAGATACATTTTATGGACTGCATATGGATAGCTATGGACATAGACAACTATGGCCATTTGTCTTTTTCTACACCATTTTTTCCATTGTTAAGTGTATAATAAGTGCCATTGACTGTGGGTTACACCATTAAAAGGCAACAGTTTCCAGAACTAGATAATGGTGAGATCCACTTATGTTCTGGTAGTCTATTCTAAAACCACAGTATCAGTCTTTAAAGACTTTTTTCTTAAAGAAATTTAAAATTGAGTAAATTCACTTTTAGGACACAGCAGACTAGTGGACAAAGACACAATATCCCTTGTAATGCCTCTGAAACAAAATTACTAATTCATTAAGTAATGCCACCAGGACAAGAGACACATAGTAAACCACATATTTAAAATGATTGAGAGCAGCCATGCAGAGAAGGACTTGGTGGTACTGGTAAATTAAAAACTGGACATAAGCTATCAATGTGTGCTTGCTGCCTCGGCAGCCAACAGCATCCTGGGCTGCATCAAAAGAAGCATGGGCCAGCAGGTTGAGGGAGGTGATTCTGCCCCTCTACTCCACTCTGGTGAGACCCCACCTAGAGTACCGCATCCAGCTCTGGAGTCCTCAGTATAGAAAAGACATGGACCTGTTGGAGCAGATCCAGAGGAGGGCCACAAATATGATCAGAGGACAGAGACTGTGTCTCTGCTTCATGACCTGAGCTCTAACTGTTTCATTACCACACAGATTCAGTCTTTAATCTAAGCAAAGGCCCAGGGAGGCCTTATTGTGGCCCTTCTTAAATGGGGCCTATAAGAAAGATAGGGACAATCTTCTTAGCAGTGCCTGTTGTGATAGGACAAGGGTTAACAGTTTTAAACTAAAAGAAGGCAGATTTAGACTAGATATAAGGAAGACATTTTTTACAATGAAAGTGTGAAGTACTGGAACTGGTCGCCCAGAGAGGCTGTAGATGCCTCCTCTCTGGAAACATTCAAGGTCAGGTTGGAGGGAGCTCTGAGCAACCTGATCTAGTGGAAGGTGTCTCTGCTCGCTGCAGGTGGGTTGGACTAGACGACCTTTAAGGGTCCCTTCCAACCCAAAACATTCTATGATTCTATTCTATGTGTGTGTGCAAGGGCAAATGAGAGAAACTCAAGAGAGAAGGAATGTAAGAGGATAAATAAAGTAATTTAGAGATTTTGTAAATAAGGATAGCTCTCCTTTTCCATAAGATCCCATATTTAATTTTATCACAGAAGTTTTCTTACAGAGTGATATGCTGTGGATTACAAACTGATTGTTGCGGGGGAGGGAACACGATAAGAAGACCATTTTTATACTTGCGATTCAGAAGCAGAAGGAGAAGCATAATTGTGCACATCCTTCATATTCATTATTCACTCCCTGAAGATAAACTACACCTTCAGATTCAGTTTTGAGTTTCTTATGCTTACTGTGAATATATTTCCTAGAATAAACAGCTGAGCTCCTTATCTGTGGTGCTGAGGAAGAAACCAAGTAAGACACCACTAAAGTGGAGTAGTTTCCTTTGGGTCTGATTAAAATTCTGGAAAAATCAATAACATATTTCACTTCTGATTAAAAAATTACCTTAAAATTTACCATAATTTACCTTACCTCCTGTTAGCTCTGATGAACAGGAGAAACAAACACACTGTTCATGGCTGACAACCAGGAGAAGGAAATCAAGCCATTTTATGTCTGGTGAATCTATCTGACCATATGCTACTGATCATTCACTGAAAGTACAGCCAGCAACTTATCCACGGTAAAATTCTTTTTATTACAAATGATTTATGCATTCCTCTTGTCTCCCCTACATGTTCCCTACCTTGAGCCCTAGCCATGGTGCTGAAAACAACACCTAGCTCAGTCAAATGTTTTTATTTGTTTCTTTACTGCAAGAGTTGAGCAGAACTTCTTCACCTGTGGAGATGTGGGCCAAAATCTGAACTGAAGTAAAACGGTAAAGTTCATTAGACCTAAACAATTCCATATCATGCTGCATTCAAAGGCTCTAAGTACATATATTAAGCACAGGCTACTAGTCCTTAGTCAGTATTCTTCTGAAGGAAGACTTCAGAAAGTACAGTCACTTGCACATAAAGAATAATACATTTCAAGAATAAAGGTAATTCAATACACTCTGAGTACCCTATCTTGGCCATTTCTCTTTACACAACCCCAACAGCCTTTCAGTAAAGGTGGGGATGAATACAGACAACCTAACAGGGTAACATAGTATTTAGGACAGTCCTATCTCATATAACTATGGGATTTTTGATCAACATTCCTTTCATCAAGTCTTTTCCTCAGCAAGCCAGCATATAGCATTGTAGTGTTTGCAATACAGTCCTATATCTAGTCTAACTGGCTTGAGAACTCACAGAGTAGACGAACACTCTCAAGAAAGCATGTTTAGCCAGTAATTCATTTTTTCCTTTAAAAGGTTTTTGGATTTTGGGAATGGAGGTGGATTTTTTTCCAGGTGTATGTTTTCAAGGGCTATTTCACCATCTTTTATAAAAAGGTGTGAGAAAAAACAGTGCCAGTTCTTTCCAACAAATAGTTGCTTAGTGTGTACGCTCCTAACCAAATACATACTTTGCTCTCTCATTCTTAACTGTTTTCTCTCCTTCTTCTGATTCCTTCCTCCACTCCTGTCTCTTCCTATCTTGCACATATAATTAAAAGTTCATTTCACCTCTATTTACCTACTTTATTTAAATGTATCCTTTTTACAAACTAAACTGCTTACGTGCACAATAGCTTTATAGACACTAGTGCTAGTTCCTTCTTACGTCATAAAAGTTATTCAAGCTATTGCAAAAAAAAAACACCAACAAATAAAAGCCACATTAAGAAAGAGTGAATATAAAACTATATTTGATCAATCATGCACATATTTTTCTTTCTGTCAAAAAATACAGGCAAATGTGATTGAAAGATATTGCCTAATTTATTTGAATACAGAGACACATGTTTCTTTTTATTGTCTCTGCTCTTTGCAGACATGCTTACTTTCTGGAGTATACTTCTTATTTTCTGAAATCTAGCTATAAATTACTTAAATGATGGTATTTCCTGGAGCTTCTGCTCTATAGTTTCCTTCTCCTGGTTTTGAATTCCAGAAATAACTTATATTCCACTTCTTGACATCTATAGGCTTTGAGGAAGTGTGAGCAAGTGCTAGATTCCTCTTGGTAACTATAGTTCTGATTTTTCTTTCTTCATGAGTTAGTTAAGCTGGTACACTGAATAGTTATGCCCCTTTTAAATGTATGGCCATCTTTAGTGTGTAATAAGCATACACTGCAGCTAGAAAAGGGTAGATTTAGGTTGGCTATTAGGAAAATGTTCTTCAACATGTGGGTGGTAGATCACTGGAACAGGTTGCCCACAGAGGTGGTGGAGGCCCCATCCCTGGAGATATTCAAGGTCAGACTTGACGGGGCTCTGAGCAGCCTGACCTACTAACGATGTCCCTGTTCGCTGCAGGGAGATTGGACTGGATGGTCTTTAAAGGTCCCTTCCAACCCAATACAGTCCAATTCATTCAACAGGTGAATGACATTTCATTCATCACAACACAGCCATGCACTTTGAATGGCTTGGACATAACACACTTATTTTTCATTAATTGGATTCCTAAGCAAAAGATAATGCCATTTATGGTCAGTGATTGCTCTTTGCGGAGAAAAGTATCTCTGAATTTGGATCACTCTGGTACAGAGAAAACTCAGACCAGCTCTGAGGAAGATCACTGGAGAAGTTGATGCTTCTGAAGAACGAGGTTTAAATTCTCGAAATGCTGTAGTAATACTGAGGTACTGAAAATGAAAACTTTTTTTACAATAGAGAAATAACAGCACTCTCATTAAAGTAGCTGACTGGCCCAAGACAAACACCCAGTAAAGACAGTTATTATTTAATCTCTGCCCAGTTTCCGAAGAGAACAAAAAATAAATATTCCGGGAGGAGTTGAAGAATTAACAACAGCTGCTTGCCACAGCTGATAAAGAAATAATGATTATGAGATTGCATGTATGTGGAGTTTGCACCCACCTTTACATTTGTGACTTGACTTATGGCAAGTTCCTGGTCCAAGGAAACGGAGTTCCGGTTTCATAAACAAATTCCCTTCTTACAGTTGTATGAATATAGGATTCTATTAATCATTTCCTAAGAAAATTAACCCCTTTCTCTGCCCTAAAAACAGACAGTCCTCATACATTATAGTGATATTACGTCATGTTTGCATGCAACAGAGCACGTCAATGCGTTTTGGCTGTGACTGTACATTAAAATGCCACATATTCTGCAGCAGTGTATTTTATTATAATCATCATCCTGAACTGAAGTGACTGTTAAAGCACCTGAATCGAAAACAGACCTACAAACAGAACTTTTAAATGTCATAAAACAATATTATTTAGTTTATGTTCCTACATTTAGGCTCAATAGTACAATATATTGTCCACTTAAATCCATTTTACTTAACATACTTAAGTGCATATTTTATTTCCCAACATTTTAATCTATGTGCCTTATTGCTATTTATTGAAAATAATTTATATTCTTAAGTTTATAGGAGATTTGCCATTGTTTTTTAATAATATATTTAATAATATTAATTTGAAACCACAAATTCATTACATAATTTGACAACTTGGTTTAGAAAAAGAAAGTGCACAGCTTCGTTACCATTTATTTATTTGGCATCGATTTCAAAATAGAAAATCAAAAGGAACATTTTTGTCATATTTTTCTGTATTACATCAGAAAAGAAAAAAATGCTATGCAAGCTCATAAAAAGTTATGTGATGGGTATGGTGAAGATGCCTTAAAGCTACGGCAGTGTCAGAATTGGTTTTGCTAAATTTCAGTCTGGAGATTTTGATGTTAAAGACACACCACATTCAGGAAGGCAAACCAAAGTTGATAACAACAAAATAAAGGCACTGATCAAATCCAATGGCTGTTTAACAAAACAAGAGATTGCTGATAATCTTAACACATTGAAATTGAGCATTGACAGTCATTTAAAACAACTTGAATAAATTAGGAAGCTCAATATTTGGGTACCACGTGGGCATTGACAGTTGCTATTCTCTCTTGAAACATGAAGAAAATGATCCATTTTTGAAGTGTATGGTAACAGGTGATGAAAAATGAATCATCTACAACAACGACAAAGATCATGGAGCAAGCGTGATGAACCAGCTCACAGCGCTTCAAACGCAGAGCTTCACCAAGGGAAGGTGATGCTGTCAGTCTGGTGGGATTTCAAAGGTGCTGTGTGTTCTGCATTGCTGCCAAGGAACCCAACCATTATTTCGGACGTGCACTGTCATCAACTGGAAAAACTGAAGGATGCCATCAAACAGAAGCATCCAGAATTGGTGAATCACAGAGGTGTTGTGTTTCTCCATGATAACAGCAGACCACGGACAAGTTTGGTCACTCATCAAAACTTGTTGCATCTTGGATGGGATGTGTTCCCACATCCACCACATTCACCAGACCTGGCACCATCTGGTCAATCAAATATTTTAGAGTTCATCTTCTGTTTTCTGATGTCATTTGATATCAAAACAAACCTTTATAATGTATAATTGGGTGTTGCAGTTCACCATCTAAGCTCTTCAGGCACTGCACTCCAAAAAGTACAGTATTTCCAATGAAGAGAATAAGCCCATTTGCTGGCCTGCCAAGAAAGAACTGTTTAAAAATTTATTTCTGCTCCTCCTTCTCTGAACTTAAGCAGAGTATATTACAACTTGGTCTCTAATTGCCAAAACTCCAGGAAGTCAGAATCTTTTCTCTAGACACCTGTGCTATTCTCACTCACCATCCTGTAAGACAACCTGATCATACAAATCAGATTATTTCTATCTTATGAAAAGCAACTGCGTCCTCTAGTCCACAGCATTTGATATCCGACAGCAAATAAAGCACTTCTTAATAGCTTTAGTGTGAGATACAGCACTTGTTTACACAGAGGAGAAATTTGTAACTTTTCATTTCCAACCAAAATGCACCTTCCTTCATCCTGCAGTTGGTGAAGATGGTCAGTATCAGAAAAACTACTCTTTTTCAGAGACTCATGCACCCTTCAGAGCCCCTCCAAGGTTACTCATGATAAAACATTCCCATAGCCTTCCAAAGGTCTGGGCTTTCAACCACCATCATCCTGTGGCCTACATAAAATCTGTAAAATTAAGCAAAGTCAAAACAGGAAACTTCCTCCATCTACCTCATCAGGATCAGCAGTTTTCTTCTGAGGAAGAACAGTATCATTTACTGTGTGTTCAGAGGGCAGAAAGTGAAGAAGCCAAATGGGACTATAATAAAACAAAATACATTTCAGATAAGGAGAAAAGGCTGTTTACAAATCTTAATCTGGTGAATACTTTTCTTTTTAATATAGTCTTAATAAATATTCCTTTCAACGTTTCCCAGTTTCAGCCGCCCATCTGTGAGTATAGCACTACAAACAGAATTTCTGATGTCCTCAAGTGACCCAGTACTCCGGTGCATTTACAATGCAATCCTGCAATTCCAGGAGTTATACTGAGACAACAGTTACTATCTGGGGAAATAAGCAAAATCGGAGTACAAAATTGATCCAAGTTTATGATGAAGGAAGGAGTTAATGTCAGAGCCATTTTGCAAAGGGCTTGAGAGAAAAGATACAAAATCGGAGAGTTTCTATGAACTAGAGTGAAGTCAGTCTCAAGAAGTTCCCCTCAGACTGAGAAGAGGAATGGGAAAAGCTCTTCCAGGCTAAAGTAAGAGAAGCTCTAGGATTAACTTGCCAGATATGGCACTAAACTATTAAAAGTGTCAGAGAGACAGTGATGTTTTTTCCGTGTCTTTCTAGACAATGACACTGGTCAGGCATATCTGAAGAGTATAAATTTCAATAGCAAATAAGACCGTGACAACGGCCACTGAATCAGTATCTTGTTCTGATGTTCCCGTCCTTGCAAAGCAACACCACAGTCACACTTCCTGGAGAGTATGTTACAACATTCATTCATAAACTAGGCATTAATAGAAAAACCAGCATGGTCTGAGGGACATGTTGTCTTTTTCTGTTGGCTGTACTGCTGAGACATCTGACTGAGGTTAGAAGAGTCTGGAAACTGAGTTTATTATGCAGGTGGTAATAAAAAAGACCTCCTGGCTTTACAGAAAAGGCATAAATTTATTCCCTTTTTTATAGGAAAAATTGTATTAACACTGTTTCACTGATTATGCTAATTATAATGCGGATCATATTATTGAACTCCTTTGTTAAGACAAGCCAATGGGTACTTGGAAGAAAGTTTCTGTGTACATTGTTTACTGATTCAGTTCTTCATAATTCATGGACCTCACACAGAAATAATTGTCTAGGTGTAGTATTTATAAATAAGATCAATCAATTAAACATGGAGGAAAAAAATGATTTGTAACTCACTATACTTTTACCTTGAAAGGTTGGACGACATGATCCTCGTGGTCCCTTCCAAGCCGGTATTTTGTGGTTCTATGATGCTATGATTCATTAGAGGAAGATAGAAGCTTTATCAAGTACCAGAACCCAGGCGCCGTCTGCCCTCTGCCAGTAGATGGCAGCATTACTTCTCTTTAGGAAAAACGGCTTTGCCGGGGTGGGGCTGGGGGGGCCGTAACCTGGCACCACCAAAGGCTGTGGCCGCTATGTAGATGGTTTTTTGTTTTCGCATAACACAGAATACTTTGCCTTAAGTGCTGCTTTTGTATTCCAGTGGACGGTGACAGACAAAAGACCATACACAACCTGACTACACCAGGAGGCTGAGGCACAGAAAATACTGAATCCCACTGTAATGGTGGGCTAAAGACCTGGCACCTTTGATAAACGTGCATAGAGAGAATTTACAGAGACAGTCTTGCATCTAATTCAACACCCATACGAACTTCAAGTCACTGAATAATTAGTTATTGTATTTTCCCATACAAATACCATTTTATACACCTTTTTCATTTAAGGGTGTCATGCACATGGACTTAGGCCCTGAATCATATTATTTTAACAACTCTTCTGTTTCTCCAAATAGGTGCTAAGTGATGCAGTAATTAATGAACAGTCCCATTAAACAGAACTACAGCCCCTACATAACACGTGATGCTATGAAGCTCTGTCAAGGGAAGTTCAGAAGATATTAGGAAGAAGTTCTTTACTGGGAGGATGGTCAGTCACTGGACCAGGGTCCCCATGGCATGGAGCCTGTCAGAGGTCAAAGTGTCTGGATGACACTCTTAGTCACATAATTTAGTTTTAGGTAGTCCTGTGAGGAACAGAGTTGGACTCAATGATTCTTACAGGTCCCTTCCAACTTGAGATATTCTGTGAATCTATGAGATGTATTAATAGCTCTTTAATATGTAATCCTACATATTAAACAACTACAACTCTCAAAAGCTAAAGAGGTTAAGAGTAACAATCTTCTAGCATCAGTTAATTTTACTTGGAAATGTCTAGGTTTGGTTCTGTATAAAGTGATATTTTATAAAAAAATGCACACTAGAATAGTATTTTTGGAAGTAGAAATGACACTTGGACACAAATAGTTTATACATATGTATCAATGAAATTAAATATCACCTCATAATCAGCTGTGTAAAAAATGGATACAGTGCATAAAGTATTTCACTGTCTCATTGGTTTTGAATTTTTGCCTTAAAATGTTTTTTCTCCGCTACTGTACAGAAGATACAGTATAACTGCAGATTTTAAGATGAAGCTATTTGCACTCAATGTGAAGCTCAGAAGATTGTTATACTAGACCACAGAATCACAGAATCCCAGACCGTTAGGGATTGGAAGGGACCTCAAAAGCTCATCCAGTCCAATCCCCCTGCCGGAGCAGGAACACCCAGATGAGGTTACACAGGAAGGCGTCCAGGCGGGTTTTGAATGTCTGCAGAGAAGGAGACTCCACAACCTCTCTGGGCAGCCTGGTCCAGTGCTCTGTCACCCTCACTGAGAAGAAGTTTCTTCTCAAATTTCAGTGGAACCTCCTGTGTTCCAGTTTGTGTCCATTACCCCTTGTCCTATCATTGTTTGTCACTGAGAAGAGCCTGGCTCCATCCTCGTGACACTCACCCTTTAAATATTTATAAACATGAATGAGGTCTCCCCTCAGTCTCCTCTTCTCCAAGCTAAAGAGACCCAGCTCCCTCAGCCGCTCCTCATAAGGGAGATGCTCCACTCCCTCCATCATCTTTGTAGCCCTGCGCTGGACTCTTTCAAGCAATTCCCTGTCCTTCTTGAACTGAGGGGCCCAGAACTGGACACAATTATAGATAGTCAGCAATTCTTCAATATGTTCTAGATCTTGTACTGTACATTACAATTATAGACTGTTTAAAGTTGGCATACTGTACACAAAGCCGTATTTTTTGTGCCATTGCAGAAGCATTGATCTGTTACTTCCTGTTTTATTCACTACACAAAATTAAGCAAACTTGAGTGATGTTCTCTACAGCAACTTCTATATTCAATCCATGACAGAGAAAGAGTAAGAAATAAAGTTGATTTAGGAGAGGTAATAATCCTGAATTATCCTTGTAACCAGTGGTTAGGAAAGAAAACCAAACTATCTGCAAGTTAGCATCCCTTAAAAAATGAAAAATAAAACCCAACTCATTTTTTTCTCACATCTCCACAAATTTTGCATTCTGATTTTAAAATCCAGTGTCTCACTGCTTTATTCATTTTCAGCAAATGCTACATCTACAGACCACCAGCTGACATTTTGCCCTGAGGACCTTAGACCAACATTTTATCCTATATCCCAGTAATGACAACACAGGATGAGCAAGTCGAACACTGGGAATAGTTGATATCTTGCTTGGGAGTAGCCCTAGCATAGCCTCACAGTATTCCTGCAATATTCAGGAGCTGCTCTGCAGCAGTGCTTAAATACCAATCATATATTGCTGCTTCTTAGTTACCTTCATCTCCAGGAACAGAACCCAGTGGAGATCAGCACACCTATACTTTTATGTCACGCTCTCCAGAAAAGCTTTGTCTATTAACGCTTACATTTAATTTGATCTGCTACCAACTGCCAGAGAGCTTTCTGTTTTGCAGCACTGAAATTATTTCCTAACTGTACAATCCAGAAAAAGTCTGCATGCATTCATGCAGCTGAGGAAATGTATTTCCAAAGTTGTACGCACGCAGCTGCAATGAACTTTTTTTGCTTATGATGCCTTAACATTCAGTTGGGCCAACAAATTAAGCTAATACAAGGGAAATCATAAGTCTTTTTTTAGATTAGCTCCTAGATTACCTTTTTTTTTCCTTTTTTGCTTTACAAGTGTGCATCTATATGTATTTACACACACATAGTCCTGTTCAACGAAATCCATTTACACATTATCTAGATGTCTTGGATTCCCCCAGTAGTACTACAGCCACTACCTTTTGCTTAAATATTAGAAACTAACAAGAAGGTAGACAGAAAACATTAAAAAGTATACTTTGTGCTAGGAGTAATTCCTATATTCTAAAATTATTATTTACCCACCACTGAAACATAGTTATATCTGGTATGAAGTGTACAAGCTATTGAAGGAGCAGTAACACAAAGCAGCTCTGGCAGTAATGTGAAAACATAAAGACATCTGCCAGATTAGTTTGATAGAAGATTATAAGGTTCTGTATTCTGAGGCATTATCAGGTTCTGAGACACTCATTCACTACTCAGAGAGAAGACATGTTGACTGTGACTTTTAAAGATCATTGCAGGCCAAAGGTGCTTGAAAACTCAGTTCCATCTGTCTCCACATACCAGAACGGGAGTATCTGCAACTCCTCCCCAGACTTCCTGACTCCAGCGCTCAGCCACTTAAAGGAATGGTTTTCAAAACCTACACAGCCTCCTCGAAAACTGAACTCTCCACCAACCGTTCTGGTTTCTCTCTACAAACTGCAAGGACGCAATGCGCAAGCGGAGGCAAGAGCTAGGGCTTCCAGTTCTGCAGAGTAAGCGCTAGAAGTCTCTCAACAACTGCAGCCAAGAAGAGGTTAGCTCTGCTCGGTTCACCGATTCCCTGTGGCGCAGTGCTGCAGCAGCTGCTTCCAGCTTCTCACTGTGACAGTGTTCGCTCCATAGGCAGCTTTTCAGTCACCATTATGCTCTTTCACCTCCTCCACACACCACCAATGAACAGAGTACAGATGCTAAGTGACTGGATAAACTGAATTAGCAGAGCCGCCACAGCTGACTAAAGGAAAGGGCAGATAAAGCACAGTAATTCATACAGTATGATCATTTATACAGTAAATTCTACAATTTATGCAGTAGTTTAAGCTAATTTGTTTTACCTTGCATTGTCCCAAGCTAGGAACACGATTTTCAAAGATCAGCTGATGTGGACAAGTACACTGAATTGTGGAAATTATAACCTTATTTTTAAACTGTCAAATTAAGAAGAAAGAAGTCCTCCCCAGCTTGGCACCCAATCTTCAAGAACCCAGGTCAAGCAGCAATGTCACCTGATGCACTCCAGCACTTGCATCTAGCAGCTACCTATGCTGCAGTGTACATGTCTCATCTCAATAGATCTGAAAAAAGTGAGCACATGGAGCAAGTGAAGATGGTTAACTGAAGAAGCCAGATACCAAAAGCATCACTGTAGACACAAGCCCTCCAGCACTCGCATCTAGCAGCTACCTATGCTGCAGTGTACGTCTCATCTCAATAGATCTGAAAAAAGTGAACACATGGAGCAAGTGAAGATGGTTAACTGAAGAAGCCAGATACCAAAAGCATCACTGTAGACACAAGCCCCAGTTTCAGCAGAGGATTAGCTGTGTCAGCTGTCTAGGGATGGAGCTGGTTAGCAAGGAGAGAAGCTTGAAAGGGTTATTCTAAGTGACTCTTATCAGAACACCACTACTTTCCTAATGAAAAGGTAAATTCCTTTCCTATAAGTACCATTTTCAGAGACAGTTTTGTACAGAGCTCTCTCTTTAGAAGTAATGCCAACATGCTTTGCAATCTTGGATGAGTCACTTCTCTATTTTTTACTGCAAAACTACCACCACTTGTCTCCCTAGACCTGTGAGAAAGTGCAAGCAGCAGACAGCCTTTATGCAGTGTTCCAAAGATGAAAGTATTTGAATAAACATTAGGCAGTAGTATCCTGTCAAAATTCACTGGCAACATATGGTGGAGCTGAAAAAAATAGAGACATTGCACAGGAAATGGAAAATAATAGGAAGGACCTTCCCTTGGTAGGAATTAATTGATCGAAGAAAGAGGGAAGGGGCAGGAAGTCTGTGAACAGTAATAGCAGTCTCTCTTCATCATCATGTTTGCTCCCTTTATTCCTGGGCAAGCCCAAAGAATACAGACACAAGCTTGTTCCCATAGGAGGGTGACAGTTGCCAGTCTCATGCCCTGTGTGACCTCTAATTAGCTCCTCTGTCAGCCAATTGTGCTGCCCGAATTCCAGAATCCTGAAAAAAAAAAAGGCAATAAACACTCTATTTACTTTTCTGCAGTAATGTAAGTGAGCTACTAGTTTCCCATTGGCTTTTCACTGCATATAGTCCAACATACTTCAAAGTGGGCACTCAAAACTGCGAACTACTGCATTGTAAAGCATGCACCATGATCCAGGTCACTCACAATGAACTCACCTGAGGGCACTGTAACTTATTAACCAACTTTCTCTCCTGGCATTGTTCACAGTTCTACAACCACAGAACTGCTGGGAGCCTGTTGCGATCACCAGCAACCAGCCTATCTCAGGAAGTTACTGCAGAGTGTTACCAGT